>NW_016811646.1:590842-612101 GCF_001698545.2 Rhinopithecus bieti
GGGGGGGGGGGGGGGGGTGCTGGTGGCGGTGGCGCCAACGGCATCTTGGAAGGCAGGAACTGAGCAGGGAAAGCAGAAGTGTTTCTAAAGAACTGGCACATGCTAATGATCTTAGGTGCCTCCGCCTCTGAGCAGGCTGGTTGCTGCTCAGCATGAGAATCTCCCGCTCCAACGGCCCCAGAGTGATAGTGGCTGAGTGCATGTCGCTCGCTGCTGTGAGTTGTGAGATCCATCCCCACCCTCCCTTGCTCTGTTTTCTATCACAGCCAACTACATTTCCCAGGCTCTCCTGACCTCTGCATTTGGGGCAGGTCCAGCCAGTGGAGGGAACAGAGAGGAAAAGCAAAGCCAAAGAGCTTTGACCCTGGGCAACAATTACCCATTTAAGTGTCTAAAATCCTTCATTCTCAATATACTTAATCCAACTTTGAAAATAGCTCTTAAATGAAAAATACTGTGATCTTACCAATTGTATTAGTCTGTTTTTACGCTGCTCATAGACATACCCAAGACTGGCAAGAAAAAGAGGTTTAATTGGACTTATAATTCCACATGGCTAGGGAGGCCTCAGAATCATGGCAGAAGGTGAAAGGCACTTCTTACATGGTGTTGGCAAGAGAAAAATGAGGAAGATGCAAAAGCCGAAACTTGTACTAAAACCATCAGATCTCATGAGACTTATTCACTACTGCAAGAACAGTATGGGGTAAGCCGCAGCCATGATTCAAATTCTCTCCCACCAGGTACTCCTACAACATGTAGGAATTATGGGAGTACAATTTTAGATGAGATTTGGGTAGGGACACTGAGCCAAACCATATCATTCTGCCCCTGGTCCCTCCAAATCTCATGTGGGGAGATTTCAATCCTCACATTTCAAAACAAATCATGCCTTCCCAACAGTTCCCCCAAAGTCTTAACTCATTTCAGCATTAACCCACAAGTCTACAGTCCAAAGCCTCATCTGAGACAAGGCAAGTCCCTTCCACCTATGAGCCTGTAAAATCAAAATCAAGCTCATTACTTCCTAGATACAATGGGGGTGCAGGTATTGGGCAAATACACCCATTCTAAATGGGAGAAATTGGCCAAAACAAAGTGGTTACAGGGCCCAATCAAGTCTGAAATCCAGCGGGGCAATCAAATTTTATAGCTTCAAAATGATCTCCTTTGACTCTAGGTCTCACATCCAGGTCACACTGATGCAAGAGGTGGGCTCCCATGGTCTTGGGCAGCTCCACCCCTGTGGCTTTGCAGTGTACAGCCTCCCTCCCAGCTGCTCTCATGGGCTGGTGTTGAGTGTCTGCAGTTTTTCCAGGTGAATGGTGCAAACTGTCGGTGAATCTTACCATTCTGGGGTCTGGAGGATGGTGGCCCTCTTCTCACAGCTCCACTAGCTGGTACCTCAGTAGGGACTCTGTGAGGGGATCCCACCCCTACATTTCCCTTCTGGACTGCCCTAGCAGAGGTTCTCCATGAGGGCCCCAACCCTGCAGCAAACTTCTGCCTGGGCATCCAAGTGTTTCCATACATCTTCTGAAATCCAGGTATAGTTCCCCAAACCCAATTCTTGACTTCTTTATACTTGTAAGCTCAACATCATGTGGAAGCTGTCAAGGCTTGGAGCACCCTCTGAAGCCACAGCCCCAAGTTCTATGTTGGCCCCTTTTAGCCACAGCTGGAGTGGCTAGGACACAGGACACCAAGTCCTTAGGGTGCACACAGCACAGGAACCCTGGGCCCGGCCCATGAAACCACTTTTTCCTCCTGGGCCTCCTGGCCTGTGGTAGGAGAGGCTGCCATGAAGGTCTCTGGCATGGCCTGGAGACATTTTCCCCATGGTCTTGGGGATTAACATTAGGCCTTGCTACTTATGCAAATTTCTGTAGCTGGCTTGAGTTTCTCCACAAAAAATGAATTTTTCTTTTCTATCTCATAGGCTGCAAATTTTCCAAACTTTTATGCTTTGCTTCCCTTATAAAACTGAATGCCTTTAACAGTACCCAAGTTACCTCTTGAATGCTTTGCTCTATAGAAATTTATTTTGCCAAATACCCTAAATCATCTTTCTCAAGTTCAAATTTCCACAAATCACTAGGGCAGGGGCAAAATGCCACCAGTCTCTGCCACCAGACATAACAAGAGTCACCTTTACTCCAGTTCCCAACAAGTTTCCCATCTCCATCTGAGACCACCTCAGCCTGGACCCTATTGTCCATATCACTATCAGCATTCTGGGCAAAGCCATTCAACAAGTCTCCAGGAAGTTCTAAACTCTCCCACATCTTCCTATCTTCTGAGCCTTCCAAGTCTTTAGGAAGTTCCAAACCTTCCCACATTTTCCTTTCTTCTTCTGAGCCCTCCAAACTGTTTCAGCCTCTGCCTGTTACTCAGTTCCAAAGTTGCTTCCATATTTTCAGGTATCTTTTCAGCAATGCCCCACTCTACTGGTACCACTTTACCGTATTAGTCCATTTTCACGCTGCTGATAAAGACATATCTGAGACTGTGAAGAAAAAGAAGTTTAATTGGACTTATAATTCCACATGGTTGGGAAGGCCTCAGAATCATGGCAGGAGGTGAAAGGCACTTCTTACATAGCAACGGCAAGAGAAAAATGAGGAAGAAGCAAAAGCAGAAACTCCTACTAAAATCATCAGATCTCGTGAGACTTATTCACTACCTCAAGAACAGTATGGGCGAAACCACCCCCATGAGTCTACTTATCTTCCCACCAGGTCCCTCCCACAACACATCAGAATTATGGGAGTACAATTCAAGATGAGATTTGGGTGGGGACACAAAGCCAAACCATATCACCAACATTTTTTTTTAAACTGTATGTAAAAAAATTTTTTTTATTATACTTTAAGTTCTAGGGTACATGTGCACAATGTACAGGTTTGTTACATACGTATACATGTGCCATGTTCGTGTGCTGCACCCGTTAACTCATCATTTACATTAGGTATATCTCCGAATGCTATCCCTCCCCCCTCCTCCCACCCCAAGACAGGCCCCGGTGTGTGATGTTCCCCATCCTGTGTCCAAGTGTTCTCATTGTTCAATTCCCACCTATGAGTGAGAACATGCGGCATATCACCAATATTTTAATCAATGTAGTTCCTAATTTCCAATTGCTCATCAATTTTGCACCATGATCTTCGTTATAACTCTTCTTTCTAAAGTGCAATTTTGCAAGAAATTATGTTCAGCTTTAACATAGAACACTGCTTCCTTTAAAAAAAAAATTCAAGAATTGTTACTTTAATATAATTTACTTTAAGCCAAAATTTACCTTTCATTGCAATTCTATTTCGTGCACAAGTCTTACATACATACATTGCATATATACAGGGATATGTTTGTGTGAGAGAGAGAGAGACACAGAGAGAGAGACAGAGAGAGAGAGAGAAAAAAAATTCACCTGTGCCTCCTGGGACTTCCTCAGCCTACCTATAATGTATCACTTTGTAGCACCTGTTGGAAAGCTCTGGGCTAGGTAATGCAGGGTCTCACTGGAGAGTGTCCTGCTCAGTGGTTCTATTTGGACAAACCATTCAAATCACCTAAAGCGCTTTCTGAAACCCCATCCCCGGGAGTACCGCCATACCAGTGAAACCAGAATCTCTGCAGGTGGAACTCAGCATTTGTCAAAGCTGCCCAGGTGATTCTAATGGGAGCCGAGTTGAGAACCAATGATCTAGTGAGTGGGACCCCAAACTCAAGTTGCTCTGATGAGCTCTTAAAGAAGGGAAAGAAAGCATGGCCATGGTGTCATTGTTCCCGTTTCAATTTAGGGTGGTTGCCGGGCGCAGTGGCTCACGCCAGTGATCCCAGCACTTTGGGAGGCCAAGGCAGGCAGATCACTTGAGGAGTCTGAGACCAGCCTGGGCTGGTGAAACCCCATCTCTACTAAAAATACAAAAATTAGGCATGGTGGTGGGCGCCTGTAGTCCCAGCTATGTGGGAGGCTGAGGCAGGAGAACAGTTTGAACCCAGGAAGCAGGAGGTTGCAATGAGCCAAGGCCACTCCACTGCACTCTAGCCTGAGCAAGACTCCGTCTCAAAAAACGAAACCAAAACAATCTATTTAGGGTGGCCTCTGTTCATGTTGTTACCTGAACCCTATTTGCCTGTACCCACCCATATCCTACTGGTTCCATTCTACAAGGCCGACCTCATATCACACTTTAGTCAGGAAGCATTTCTTAGCATCTCTAGTGTCTCATGAGCTCTTCTGTCCTGAACCCCTTACATTTAGTATTTTACAGGTTAGCATCTGATTATTCTCCAGTATTTTCATTGGCCTTGTCTTTCTGACTAGGTGTTATGCATCTTGAGGCCAGGAGCATATTTTCTCCTTTTGTATTTACTTAAGATAAGTCTGGAACATTTTGGACCCGGGGAGTACCTCCCAAATAGATTAATGAAACACAAACATTCAAGCATATTTGCCAAGTATAAAAAGAGGTTATCTCAACTTCAAAAATCTATATGACTCAAAGCAGAGTGGATATAGCAATTACATTCTTCAGTTTATCACTGTGACAAATATCAACAGGTCTTAGAAAAGACATAGGGTGATTTCACAGGGAGGGTAGGAGGCTGCAATTGCACAAATATATAGTGGTTTTAGGTAAACTAATTTGGAAGCTGTATGTGAGAAGAACTGGAGAAAGCTTATCAGGTGGTATAACTTGATTTCCAAGATTGAACTGCTGGTGTAAAATATCTAATACATTCCTATTCTGAGAAAACAGGAAGGGAGAACGTGCAACAAACCACCAGCCAGAGAAGCCCTTATTATAGTAATTTCTAAAGTTCAAGGCCTGCCTCCCCCACTTTATAGTCAAGCTCCACAGAGTCATCTAAAAATACTCTCCCAAATTCTTGCTTTCATAGCCAAAAAGATCAGGTTTCTGAAAAGTGGGCTACATAAAATGCTACAGACACATACACACACACATGCACACACTCCTTATATCTACACACACATGCCCAGGTGGTATCTGTTCAAATACTACAGTGTCGGCAGTGATTTTATTTAGTCTGGTTGTTCCTAAGACAAACACACATAACCTTAATTAAATGCACATCCAAATGTAGGGGAACCCATCTTGAAACAATTAGACTCTTCTACGGTAAGAGGTTTGAGGACATTGACCTCCTCCCACTTCCTCACATCCACCATGGAAAGAGAACAGCTGGGCAGAGGCACGCCAGGCCTGACTCCATAAACACAGCCTGCAGCTATAACTCTTGGCTCTGCTCTATTTTGTTCGTTTCCTACCCAAGACACCACCCTTCCTTTATTCTTTTCCTAAATGAATTCCAGTCATTCAATTGCTTTTACTTTTTTTTTTTTTAACCCCTCTTTGATCAGTCTTAGAGGAATAAAATTTCCTGGCATGCATTCTCATCTTTCCCTGAAAGGAAATACTCCAGAAAGAAACTCAAAAGTCTAAGGCATTACCCAACCACCCATCTGGTTATTGACCTTGGGTTATGGAGGCTTCTGGAGAACGTCTGTGGAGATGGCTGCCTTTGTTGCCACATTACTGGGACTTTCTAGACTGCCTGGCTCTCTAGGTGGTAAAGGTTGAGTACTTCTCTATTTAAATTGCCATGGAAGCTGAAGAGCCAAGTCAGGTTGTGATGTTCACCAGAAGAATTCTTTCCCTTCTAAATCCAAGTTAATTCACCCCTAAGCAATTTACCCATAAGATATTATTAGCAAAAAAAGAATGTTTTCTCCACAAGAATCATACTGAAACGTTACTTACACAAATCCCGACTGAAGGCCTCCTTTGGGCCTAGAACAATGGGAAAGACCAATACAACAGGATTATACCATCTCTGTCCTTAGGGAGCTTTACTATACTGTATGGGAATCAAGTCTTTCAGAAAACAAAGGTTTTCTTAGAATGGAGACATTTCTGTTGTTGTTCCTGTTCATTCGATATAATAGAATAAAGGCAGGTGTGGTAGTGCATGCCTTATAGTCCCAGCTACTCAGGAGGCTGAGAGGCAGGAGGATCACTTGAGGCCAAGTATTCAAATCAAGCCTGGGCAATATGGCAAGACCCCATCTCTAAATAAATAGAATAAAATAATCGAATATACCAGGTTCTAAATCAAGATTTCTAGTATTTCAAAGAGAAGAAAAGTCAAAAAGAATGAAGAGAACCAGGGAGAATGGCATTTTGAACTGGATATCGAACCTGGGTGCACAGGTGGACGTTCTGACCTGTGGGGAGGGTGGGAGCAGACAGCTCCACCTCCAGAAGAAACAGCAGGGAGAGAGGATGTAGGTAAGTGGGGCAGAGCCAGAGGAAAGCCCTTGAGGGCCAAAATCAAGCTTCTTGACAGACAGGCAACTGTAGATTCCAGGGCAAAATTACCACAAAAGCCCTCTAGAAAATAGAAGGCCGGGAATGGTGGCTCACGCCTGTAATCCCAACACTTTAGGAAGCTGACATGGGAAGATCACTAGGACAAGACAGCAAGATCCCATCATTACAAAAACAAAACAAAACAAAACCAAAATTAGCTGGGTACAGTGATGCATGCATGTAGTCTCAGCTAATTGAGAGGTTGAGGCAGGAGGATCGCTTGACCCTGTGAGGTTGAGGCTGCAGTGAGCTGTGACTACACCACTGCACTCCAGCCTGGGTGACAGAGTGAGACTCTGTCTCACACACACACATACAAAAAGGTAAATTCAGGAAGAGCTGTGTTATGTGGGCCTTAGTTTTATTATCTGCAAAATGGAGGTGGTGACTCTTATCTAACTGCTATATATATGTCTACCATGAAGAGAGAATAGAATGAAGTACTGATAGAAGCTACAACTCGAGTGAGCCTTGAAAACATTATGCTAAATGAAAGGAACAGAGACAAGAGGCCACATATTATATGATTACATTTATAAAAAATATCCAGAGTGGGCAAATCCAGAGACAGAATCCAGATCCGTGGTTGCCAGAAGAAGGGGAGGGGAGGTTGGGGAGTTCCTTCTTAATGGGTATGGGGTTTTCTTTGGGTTGATTAGAAAGTTCTAGAACTTAGAAAGTGACAATGGTTGCGCAACATTGTGAATATACTTAACGCCACTACATTGTATGCTTTAAAATGGTTAAAATGGTAAATTTTATGTTATATGCATTTTACCACAATAAAAAGAGAGAGAGAACATAAAATAAGCCTGACCATCTATTCTACATGTAATAAATATCTTATGATCAAAAGCTTCAAATTTGTTAAGGTTATCACAATTGTAGCTAAGCTGCTCATCTAAATTTTCTGTCTTCTCTTTAGTAAGTACTATCTTGGACAAAATTATAAACATTTCTCTCCCCTTTCTCTGGTATGACTTGAAGAGGTTGTCTTGCACAAACATGTGCAAACCTGGACTAGGGAGAGCAGGGACAAAGAAGGGCGAGTAGTGATTCAAAATGGAGACCAAAAGCCCCAACATTTACCACCAAACACCTCAGAACAAAAAATAAAGATTCCTGGGCCTCTCCGCAGACCAAGTGATTCAGAGCATCTGGGGTGATTCTGATCAATATGGCATCAATATTTTTAAAAAGCACTCCATGCCTGTATATAATCCCAGTGCTTTGGGAGGCCAAGGCAGGCGGATCACGAGATCAGGAGATTGAGACCATCCTGGCCAACATAGTGAAACGCCGTCTGTACTAAAAATACAAAAATTAGCCCAGTGTGGTGGTAGGTGCCTGTAGTCCCAGCTACTCAGGAGGCAGAGGCATGAGAATCCAGGAGGCGGAGGTTGCAGTGAGCCAAGATCATACCACTGTACTCCAGCCTGGCAGAGGTGTAGTGAGCCGAGATCACGCCACTGCACTCCAGCCTGGCGACAGAGACTCCATCTCAAAAAAAAAAAAGCACTCCAGGTGATTCAAATGCAGAAATGCAGAAGCGGCCAAGATTGTGAACCACTAATCTAGGATGAGCAGGGTAGGTGACTGGCTTTATCAAGGGCCCACCGTGGGCTGGGTGCTGTGCCACTCCTTCTATAGAGTACCTACAGCTAAAGATGCCCTTCCCAAATCCCCTTAGACCACCGGTGCCCAACCTTTTTGGCACCAGGGACCAGTTTTGTGAAAGACAGTTTTTCCACAGACCAAGTACGGGGGATGGTTTTGGGATGATTCAAGTTCATTACATTTACTGTGTATTTTATTTCTATTATTATTACATTGAAATATATAATGAAATAATTATACAACTTGCTGTAATGTAGAATCTGTGGGAGTCCTGGGGTTTTTTTTCTGGAACTACACAGTTCCATCTGGGGGTAATGGGAGACACTGACAGATCATCAAACATTAGATTCTCATAAGGAGCTCGCAACCTAGATCCCTGGCATGCGCAGTTCACAATAGGGTTTGTGCTCCTGTGAGAATCTAATGCCGCCGCTGATCTGACAGGAGGCGGAGCTCAGATAGTAATGTGAGCAATGGGGAGTGACTGTAAACACAGAGGAAGGTTATGCTTGCACAACCACTGCTCATCTCCCGCTGTGAGCAGTACTGGTCCCGTCTGTGGCCTGGGGTTTGGGGACCCCTTGGACTTTTTCTGGCCATGACCACGGTGTCCCTTAGAGTAGCACTCAACTTTTTTTTTTTTCCTTTTGATACAGAATCTTGCTCTGTTGCCCAGGCTGGAGTGCAGTGGTGCAATCTCAGCTCACTGCAACCTACGCCTCCTAGGTTCAAGTGATTATCCTGCCTCAGCCTCCCAAGTAGCTGGGATTATAGATGCCTGCACCACACCTGGCTAATTTTTCTATTTTTAGTAGAGACAGGGCTTCACTATTTTGGCTAGGCTGGTCTCAAACTCCTGACCTCAAGTGATTCCACCCGTCTCAGCCTCCCAAAGTGCTGGGATTACAGGCGGGAGCCACTGTACCCGGTCAGCACTCAACCTTTGAGGGAGAGGAGATAAGGGATATGTACCCTAGGTTCCTTACCCCTTGAGTGGAGTAACTCTGAGGCATACTATAAACCTGGGATAAGGAAACCCTTTTGTAAAAGGCCAGATAAATACTCTGGGCTTTGTGAGCCATGTAGTCTCTGCTATAACTACTCAACTCTGCCTTTGCAGTGTGGGAGCAGTCATGGACAATGCCCAAATGAATGGGTGTGGCTGTGTTCCAGTAAAACTTTATTTATAAAATCAGACAGTAGCCAGGCATGGTGGCACATGCCTGTAGTCCCAGTTACTTGGGAGACTGCGACAGGAGGATTGCTTGGGCCCAGGAGTTCAAGTCTAGCTTGGGCAACATAGCCAAACCCTGCTCTAGGTCTAAAAAGATTCCCAGAATCCTCTTCAAGAAAGAGTGACAAAGTTGGAACCTGTCAATAACACACCTTAAAAATACAGGTTTCTTCCTTTCTCATGCTTCCTGGGATCACTGGCTACAGAAATTACTTGCATTGTATGTATGTATACATCCCTAAATAGTATATACTACTGCTTTGTGTGTTTCACAGTAATTACACAATAACCATCATTTGACATGTTAAAAAAAAGAAAAGATATAAAACTACTTGCACTTAAATCCTTGTCTCAGAGCCTGCTTCTGAGGGCACCCAACCTACATTATTATTTCATGTTGTACTCATAACTACTCTAACAGTTAACTAATACCATCTGCATTTTATAGTAAGGAAGCTGAGGTTCAAGGAGTACACAAGTCATAAGTGATAGAGTTCTTGTGAGACGTCTGTCTCTCTGGCTCCAAAGTCAGTGCTCTCTCTACAACACTGCCAACGTCAGAATGGATATAAACAAATACATGCACATACACAAACACACACAAATACTTAATCAAGTATGTAGCTTTAATTGTGGCAAGCAAGAGTACTGCACACAGCAAACCACAAAGCAAAATCATACTAGTCATGTACTTACTGATCTATGCTAAGGAAGATCAAATAAATAAACAAGTAGTTTAAGATAAATAAACAGTAAGGTTTGAGGGTTATAGGAAAGTACTTTTTTCTCTTTTATGCTATTTCTTATCGAAGACAGAATTCATGTCTCACCTACAATTGGTTGCAATCTTGGGAGGTAAAACCTTTGCTAATACCTGGGAACATGTATACCCATTCGAGGTAAAGCTCCATGTGTGACTTAGAATTTGGAGAGAAAGGAACTAGATTAAAATATCTTCTCACATATTTCAATATGGGAGTGGAGAGGTAGCATGTGTGAAATTCCCCTGCGGATACTAAGGATTCCAGAGAACATCCCCAAAAACCCATAACCAGCATATCTGCAAACCAGTGTTTCAGCTTACGCGGTCTTGCCCTCGCTGTCGTGTTTGGTGGCACTGGCCCCCTTCTTGCAGAGCAATGAGGCCACCTTCTCCGCATCTCCATTCTCCACTGCCTGCAGCAGCCTGTCATCATTCTTGTTCCACTCATTGGTCTATAGAGAAAGAGAAGAAACAGAGGTTGTGAACAACATTGACCACAGCTGCACTGACCAGCAGGGCTGCGGTCCTCGCAGCCCCTACCCTCCCATCACTCAAATCAAAACCTGCTCCCAAAGGAGCATGTTTTAAAATACCTTCCCCTTCACCATGGAGACACCCAAGAAGGCTGCTTTCCCAAAAGAAAACATAAATAGTGCAATGAAATCACGGCTAGTCACCAAACTCTGAGATAAAAGTTACTTCTTTTAACTAACACTAGGAATATGAAGCAACTTAAAAAGACCTCAAGGCCGGTTTACACATTAGCTAATTTCTAGCTGAACTAGACAGCTGCTCCTCAGCACATTGGCCTTTGACCTCATCCACAGCTCACTCTGTTCACCGTGTTACAGAACCAAACCAGCAGCTCAAGGTTACCCGAGGTTTACAGACACACGATTTTTCATCAGCTTTTATTGCCTTCTTTCTGGTCTGTTTACCAGGCCCTGAATTTTCAGCTGGATACTGATTTTAAGTAGTTGTCCAGGCTACCGACTCAACAAAGCCTCACCAGAAACAAAACTTCTTCCTGAGCAAGCTATTAAACATCAAAGAGCTTTGAGCAAAGCCTCAATCACTGTCAACGCCAAACCCCAACTGAATAATTCTGCAAACCACAGTAACAGTAAGGCACTCATATGTGCAAAACTGGTTTCTACACTTAGGAGGGAAAGAGATGATTTCTATACAAAAGCAAATGGGCCCTCAATATAAGACTAAGAAAGACATAAAAGGCAGCAGTGAGCCATTGGAGGTTTGGGAGCAGAGGAGGGAGAGAATTATAGAACCAGTGACTGAGGAGTCATTGGGAGGTGTCGAAGCACATGGGATTAATGAGGGAGAGAGGGGGAGGAAGGAAAGATGCTGGGCACATCAAAGCCCCTGGGCACTTTGCGAGCCCAGGCTGATTTCCAGTCGTCTCCTGCACCAGGCCCCTGAGCTAAGCCCACTTTCTGACCCCTTCAGCTGTGGACACCACATCCGGGAGAGACTCCTTTTCCCTTCCCAAAGCTTTCTATAGACTCTGCTTCCTTACGGCCTCTGAAGAAATGAACCTCCAGGTATTTCGTATTAACGGCTTTACGATGGACCCCTACAAGGAAGCAGACAGAGGAGATAAGGAAGATTTAAAAGCAAAAAAGAATAAATTTTATAGGATGACAGTCTTCCATGGCCCCGGGAGTATGTTCCCAATCTCTGTACTGATGGAAATGAGGAAACTCAACAGGTCTTTGTACATCAAATGTCTCAGTCACCCTCCAACCCTAGCCCATATGTACGGCCTTACACAAAGCCACAAGCCAGGGAGGGATAAAAGAGATGTGTTCAGAATTTGCATCTCTGAACATCTCAGGACTGAACCATTCCCAGTTTTTAGGACTCCATCCTCCCCTACAGCCAACACTGAGTGCAAGTGCACAGTAAGAACGAAGCAGGTTTGAACAAAAATCAGCAGCTTGTTCTCTGGGCTGCGTGAACTTGAAGTCCAGAACTCCAGACTGACACATGTTGTGTGACCTGATGTCACCCATAAATCTTTCTGTGCCTTAGTTTCCCCAGGCTTTGGACTGGATGTCCACTGTGATTCCACCAAAGCTCAAAATTCTTATTATATAAAATTCCCCAAATTCTGCTGGGGATGATTCTAGAACAGTACTGTCTACCATCATGGAAATGTTCTCTATCTGAGCTTTCAAATACTATAGCCACAAAGCCAGTGATTCTTAACCAGGATTTGTTTTGCCCCTGTGGGGTCATTTGGCAATCTCTGGAAACATTTTGGTTGTTATGTCTACAGACTGCTATTGGCATTGAGTAGGTGGAGACCAGGTGTGCTGCTGAACATCCTACAATGCACAAATGCACAAGACAGTCCTCCTACTCCCACCAAGAATAATCTGGCCCAAAATGTCAAAACCGCATGAGCCACTTGTGGCTGCTGAGCACTGGAAATGTGGTTAGTGCTACTGAAGAAGTGAATTTTTAACTTTGAGATTTCACATGCCGTTAGCCAGGGGCTACCATGTAGACCAGTGCAGCTCTCCTTGATGCCTCTCTTCATATGTTTAACAAAGTAAGAATGTGTCTGGACCAACATCAGCCACGCTCCTACTACAGCAATTTACTCACAAAGAAGACATGAGATGTTGTCTTTAGTTACCAATCAAGCCTCCTGTTGAAGGGAAACACAAGAAATATGGCAATCCTCACACCATCATTTGTTAGTGGAATAGAAAGCGTAACTTAACAACTGTACAAACAACTGTAGCAAATGATCAAGCCCCAAGAAACACAGTGCAGCTTATTTCCCCCAGAGGGCATTTTATAAGCAAAGAAAAAAGGGAGGGAAAGTTTACTGAAGAACATTTAGGACCAATGATCCCTACCTAGAGAATCCTAAAAGAGAAAACTATTGTTTTTCAAAATCCTTTTCTAACTTGAACTGAACAAATTAAAACTGGACTGGGAAGATCAAAAGGATATGAAATCTCAGAGGACAGGACTGAAAGTACTCAAGCAAAGGAACTGCCACATGAAAGGATTTTCCTTTTCAACATTGCTAAAGCACTCTACTCTTAAGTAGAGAAAAATCCGATTGCAGGGGTTCCCTAAAATTAGTTCCACGTGGATCTTTAGGGAGTTCAATTTCTATACGACATGGTAGGAGAGATCTTCCCTATCCTGCTCTTTGGAAGACAAGGTCAATGCCACATTCCTAGTGGTCTGAAATGCCTCTCTTCTATTTAGAGCCTCTCCTCAGTGCAAGCCAGAATTTACTTTTCTCTTGGAGCAGATGAAGAGAACATGGTTACATAAGCAAATCTTCAATAAATAATCCACAACATCATTCAAGAAATGCTGCAGATGGGGTTCACAGTAAGCAGAGCTAGGTTGGGAAAAGAGGAGAGAAGGTAAGAGTTTTACTCTTGCTGGGCGTGGTAGCTCAGAACTGTAATCCCAGCTACTGGGGAGGCCAAAGCAGAAGGATTGCTTGAGGAGTTCGAGACCACTCTGGGCAACACAGTGAAATGCCATCTCTAAAAATGAAAAATTCTGAAAAGAGTTTTGCTCTTAAAATTCTTACAAGCATGCTAAAAATAGAGGCCAAGTAGGGTCCCAGTTAGACCTCTGATCCAGGAATCTGGATTCTGATCAGTAGCAGAGTTGTCTAGTCCTGGGCCAGGCCACTCATCATACTTGCAATTAGCTCTGACATGCACAACTGGCCATACCATACTCCTTCCAGAAGCACAGTGCTCAAGATGTTCTCACTTTTCCTTCCTAAACTTGCTCACGGAGATATTTCCTACATCCTCTCATCCTCTCCTATAAAACTATTCTATCCAGTGCCATCCTTTTATTATTATTATTATTATTTTTCTTCCTTTGAGACGGAGTCTCACTTTGTTGCCCAGGCTGGAGTGCAGTGGTGTGATCTTGACTCACTGCAACCTCCACTTCCCGAGTTCAAGCGACTCTCCTATCTCTCCTGGGTACCTGGGATTACAGGCATCTGCCACCATGCCCGGCTAATTTTTTATTTATTTATTTATTTTTTTTGAGATGGAGTCTCACTCTGTCACCAGGCTGGAGTGCAGTGGCGCAATCAGCTCACTGCAACCTCCGCTTCCTGGGTTTGAGCGATTCTCCTGCCTCAGACTCCCAAATAGCTGGGACTACAGGTGCCCACCACCACGCCCTGCTAATTTTTGTATTTTTAGTAGAGATGGGGTTTTACCATGTTGGCCAGGATGGTCTCAATCTCTTGACCTCGTGATCTGTCCACCTTGGCCTCCCAAAGTGCTGGGATTACAGGCGTGAGCCACAACACCTGGCCCAATTGTTGTATTTTTAGTAGGGATGGGGTTTCACCATGTTGGCCAGACTGGTCTGGAACTCCTGACCTCAAGTGATCCTCCTGCCTTGGCCTCCCAAAGTGCTGGGATTACAGGCATGTGAGCCACCATGCCCAGCTCCAGTGCCATTTTCTATACCAAAATTCCCATAGCCAATCACAACATGAGACCAAATAGATGTTCAATAAGCACTTTGAGTCATTCTTTGGAATCCAGAAGCAAATCCTCTCCCCTACTCCCATCCCCAAGCATCAAAAGAAATCTCAAAACGTTACTTTGGTCCATCTACTGTCCAAAGTAGAGCTGGTCAAATAAATAGGTGAAGTTTGAAATGTTATCATAACATCCCAAAGTAATTCATTCATGCTCTAGAATCAAGGAAGGCTTTTGGAGACCACCATCAAACTAACAATATTACCTCTCATCACTTTCAATGAAAATCCTCTCCTCTAACTAGCATGCCCTCCATACGACAGGACTGACTCTGCCTCCACACTGGGCTTCTAGTCCTCTTATAGTTTTCAACTCTAGGAAGCCTATATTGTTTATTGGTTAACCTAACATGTTAAAAAAATAAAATCAAAAAATAGAAAACATCAGATGCACCATCTTTAATAAAGTTAAATGTCTTATGAAACTTTTATTTATTGCATGTATGTGTATGCTGACTGATGATGTAAAATACATTTCTTGGCTAGGCACGGTGGCTCATGCCTGCGATTCCAGCTACCTGGGAGTCTGAGGCAGGATAACTGCTTGAACCCGGGAGGTGGAGGTTGCAGTGAACCAAGATTGTGCCACTGCACTCCAGCCTGGGTGGCAAAGCGAGATCTTGTCTCAAAAAAAAAAAAAGAAAGAAAAGATATATATATATATGAAATATACATATTTCTTACTGGAGGATCACAAGAGAAAACACTGGCAGCCACTGCTTCAGAATGCTCTGTCATCCCATCTGCCTACGCAAAGGCGTATTTCTAAAGCCTAGCTCAAGCACTGCAGGCTCTCTCCACCCTTTCCTGGTGACCTCTCTCTGTTTCTCTACTCCATTGCATCCCTGGGGGCCACCCACTGGCTCATCTCAACCGAGGCCTACAGTCTAGACTTGATGAAATATCACATCCTGGTTTTTGTTCGAGAGCTTACAGTTTGTCTCCTGTCTTTTGCTCCCTGAAGGCCCTGAGAACAGGCTTCATTTCTTACCCCCATGGTGGCTGGTAAACGCTCAGTATTTGCTGCTGATTTTAGCAGGAGGTTGATTGACCTAAATCTCTCTTGACTTAGCAAATATTTGTTTTTTCATTTACAAAAGTTTCATTCTTTTGCAAACAACTATTAAATCATATTTCAGATTTTTTATAGGCTAAATAAATCCAATTCCCTTAACTTTTTTAACAAAAGGCCAATTTTCCAAGATTTTAATCATGTGAACGCTTTCTTCAAATCTCTTCCCAACTAAGGAGCCCAGCCTTATAAATTCAATTGGGGTGAAGGCGGTGTCTCCCAGTCATAAGAATCAACTGGGTGCTTGTTAAATCTGCAGACTCCAAGGCCCCATCTGGCAGATTCTGACCCCAGGAGTCTGGGGTGGAGCCCTGGAATCACGTAGGTTCAATGAGTGCATCCTTTGATTTTTATCTAGCTTGAGGACAACTGGAACCTATGCTAAGGTTAACAGGAAAGAATTTTCTTCTTCCACAAGGCATTAAGGAAGCGGCCTGGGAAGAGAAGAACTCTTCGCTATTTTCTTGTAGAACTAGGTATTTTGTTGCCCACAAAAGCTGAGTAAATATTGGTCTTTCCCCAACCTGTGTATAAGACATGTATTGGAATGTCAACGAAAGCATTGCTCATAACAGGCAAGAATTACAAGTAACCCAAATTTCCAATAACAGATGATGGATAAATAAATCATCATATAATCAAGCTACAGAATACCACACAGCAATGAAAATGAAAATGAACAAACTACAACTACATACAACAACACAGATGGGTATTAAAAGCAGCATTGGTGAAAGAAGCAAGACACACACAAGAAAACCCACAATAGTATGACTGCATGCACATAAAGATGGAAACAAGAAACATGGAACCATAGTGTTTAGGGATGTATACACAGATGATAAAATTATAGGCTGGGTGAGGTGGCTGACGCCTGTAATCCCAACACTTTGGGAGGCCAAGGTGGGCGGATCACTTGAGGTCAGGAGTTCGAGACCAGCCTGGCCAACATGGTGAAACCCCATCTCTACTAAAAATACAAAAAAATTAGCCAGGCATGGTGGCAGACACCTATAATCCCAGCTTCTCGGGAGGCTGAGGCAGGAGAATCACTTGAACCTGGGAGGCGAAGGTTGTGGTGAGCTGAGATCATGCCATTGCACTCCAGCCTAGGCAACAAGAGCAAAACTCCATCTCAAAAAAAAAAAAAAATTATAAAGCAAAGTTAGGATAAGGTCACTATAAAAGTAAGGGTCATGATTAGGGCTGAAGGTGTGGCATCCTGTCAGGAAGGGACACCTGGGATCATTCTGGGACTTGCTCTGTTTTAGGGTCTGATTAGCAGCTCCTCAAATGCTCACTTTAAAACTACTTGTTAGACTGTACATCATTTTGTGTACTTTCCTCCATATGTAATTTATATCTTTTGTTTCATTCTCCTTCCCTCACCATCCCCCTTCAGGCATACAAAACACATACACACAGAATTTAGAAAGAAGTCCTGTGGTTCAGTTTTTGGTCAAGTCAACACCAGGTCAAATGCCTTCGAACAGTTCAGTCTCATTTGCTGTTTCCTCATCTCTTAAAAAAAAAAAGGCAGAGTGGTGCCAAAATCTGGTTCTTAATCTTTTGGAGGCCTCATGGACCACCTGGAGAATCTGGTAAAGTTGCAGACTTTCCTCAGAATAATGCACATCCACACAAACACTTGCATATGATTTCTGGCTTAAATATCTACCCCCACCCAATCCACCCCTAATCCCAAGTTTAAAATTCCTGGTGTAGAAAAGAAGAGACAGACTTCAGAGTTCGGTGCTATTGAGTTGCAATTCCAGTTCCATCACTTCTAGGTGGTCATCAGTGTCCCTGGGCCTCCCTGTCCTTATCTATAAATGGCAAGAAATCCCACCTACTTGTAAATTATCCTGAGAATTAGACGCAACATACATAAACAGCCTGGCACATATTAGGTACCTAAAATGGTGATTCTTCTGGAATTTGATGAGCTGCACTGCTCCTTCTTGACTAATGCTCTATGAATATTTTAATATTTACAATTCAGGACCGATAGTCCAATACCCTTTTAGAGGCTGATCACACCTTAATGCAAATTTTCTACTAGGCGCCTTCAAAATTATATTTTAAAGGGCTCTAGAGAAACATTCACAGACATGAAATTAACGATTTTATTGAATATGGCTTACTTTTCCAAGAGACTGTTTAAACAGACATGATTTCAACAGAGCACATTAGGCCATAGTTGCAAGTTCAGGAAGCCATATGTTATGCTCCAGAGACATGTGTAATGTGTCAGCTATGAGGGGTGGCATGTGGGAAAGAGCCCTTACCCTCAATGTGGGCTCCAAACATTCCTGCTAATATATCACAAATGATATTGGCTGGCCGGTAAGTGTCCTATTCATCAAATCATTTCCAAATGACACTGACTTGCTTAAAGGTTTTCTCTTGAAGCTTGGCCTTTTTGAAGCCTTGCCTGCCTCCATCTAGAATAGCAAACATCATGTCAACTGGGTGATGAACGCTAGGGGTTTGGCAACCAGCAGTGTCTGCCCTTGGCCAGACATGGCATCACCTTCTTTTATTTTGGTTTAATCATTGGGACCTGAAAAACCAGTGGAACTCAGTGGTCACAGACATTTGGCTAGTCAAGAGATTTTGAGTTTTCAAATATATCAACTCAATCAAAATAATCCAGTGGCACGGAATAAGTCAGGAAGAGAGTTTCTTTGACTTTCTTGAGAAAAGATGCAAAAACCCTAACCAGCACCAATTAGAATGCTCTTGTTCTGTGGCTCCGCTTGGGCAGCCATCTGGAGGAGTCTATTTGAGATTATCTTGAGAAAAGCTGCATTTCTTGCTCCAGTTTTCGGTAAGCAGACTGTTTTGCCAATATAATCAGCAAGGCTAAGACGAAAGACAAAGTAAACTGTTTTCACTGGGAAGGTTTCAGATTCATATTGTCCAGGAAAAAAAATTGCACACACCTCATCGTTTTAAGAAAGAGTACAAGAAACAGGCAAGCTTCAGTCTCAAATAATATTTTCCCCGGTTGACTACATCCACCAGTACTTATAGATATGTATCTACTAGGTGCAGGGTAATAGAGAAGATTCTATAGCTGTTACACAGATAAGTGAGATCTAATCCCTATCATTCATTCATTTATTCAACAAATAAGTGTGTTTTACATGCAGTATAGCCTTTCCCAAATTTTCTTTCTTTTTTTTTTTTTTTTTTAATTTTATTTTTTTAATTTGTAGAGACGGAGTCTGCCTAGGTTGCCCAGGCTGGTCTTGAACTCCTGAGCTCAAGGGATCCTCCCACCTCAGCCTTCCAAAGTGCTGGATTATAGGCATGAGGCTCCCAAATTTTCTATATAGTTGTGGAGATAAAATACAGTAATACCAGAAATACGCCAACAATGCAAAATAGGATATTAGAAGTGGCAACGTGAGCAAAATGGTGAATTGACACACTAGAAGGGAAAGACAACTTACAGCTGGGCAAGCAGGGGGTTTCCTGACTGGATTGTGAACCAGTCCTTGCAAGGAGCAATATTTAAATTAAAGGAGAGAAGAAAAGACATAAGGATTGAAACATACAAGGTGTATTTAGTAGAGAGCGTAAATAACAAGTTGATACAAGCAAAACTTTATAACCAAAAAATTACCAATACAACATGGCAAACACCTAATCAGCAGTTTCATAAAAGAGCGTTCCAGATAACGTTCGTTACTTCAGACCAATACCTGATAAGTTTATCTAAAATGTCTTTTCCCTTTCCTTACATCTTTGCTTAAGATTATTCACAAACGCAGGTTACACTGTCCCTGTTGTTCACCCTGAAATCCATCACCTTCCCTAAATGAAGTGCGTCAGCGCTTCCTGAGGTCTTTTCCACATAAATGCTGAGTGCTGTGGCATGGACATAATACATAAACACCTCCATCCAGAAACAGGCTGGTCCCTCTGCCCTACCCACCTTAGCAAGCTCCTCCTCCTCATTGCTTTCCTTTTCCCCAGCCCTTCATGGCCACCAGGACCAGGTTAGTTCTCCTTGCTGGGGTCCCCCATGCTCTCTTCCATAGGCCTTGGCATGGTTGTAATTAAATAGTATTTCCAAAGTATCTGTAAAGGTCTGTTGACCATCCACTGGACTAGACTTCCAGGGCATAGGCAATGGCCAGCATCTGTCTTGTTCACCACTAAGCCCCAAGCCCCTTGCCCACTGCCCACTGGATGGTAGGGGCTCAATTCAGAACTGTGCATGGAAAGGTTTTGTTTTTCTTATTTCTACCTTGGGAGCTACTATTAATTAACCTCGTTAAGAATTTTAAATTATTAAATAATTTTAAAGACCCACCATGTCACAAGAAGTCAGAGCACAGTCTCATGGGGGCAGAGACAGGTCTAAAATAAGTGAAGCCAATTATTTCCTTCATGGAGAAAAATTATTCCATCCAATTCTATTGGTTTCAACTACTCATTTACTTACATTCATTATTTAGAAAGTGAGAGAGTATGTGTACTATGTACTTCTTACGTACTATGTGAAGTGCTTGGCATAAAAAGATGGATAGGAATATTGTTCCTCAAGGAGCCTTCAGACTTCTGAGAACAGAAACATACCCAATAGCTACTTATGTCATTGTTTATCAGTGCTAGACTAATGCTGTGGACTCAGTCCTATGAATGCCCAAAGAGGATACCATTACTACTAAAATTAAAATGTACAGTGCGAGGAGCTGTACTATATTACAATTTAACCTTTACAATAACCCTATGAGGTAGGTACTATTATTAGCCCTTTACAGATAAGGAAAATAAGGCACAAAGAAGTTAAAAAACATATGCAGTCACTCCATTTACAATACAGTTGGTTCTCTCCAGAGGAGAAAGCCAAAGCAATTCAATGGAAGATAAAGGAGGGAACTGTATTAGCTGGTCTTCACGCTGCTGATAAAGACATACTGAGACTGGGAAGAAAAAGAGGTTTAATTGGATTTACAGTTCCACATGGCTGGGGAGGCCTCAGAATCATGGGAGGAGGCAAAAGGCACTTCTTACATGGTGGTAGGAAGAGAAAAATGAGGAAGAAGCAAAAGCAGAAACCCCTGAGAAACCCATTAGATCTCGTGAGACTTACTATCATGAGAATAGCACAGGAAAGACTGCACATGATTCAATTACCTCTCCCTGGGTCCCTCCAACAACACATGAGAATTCTAGGATTTACAATTCAAGTTGAGATTTGGGTGGGGACACAGCCAAACCATATCAGGAAATTTTTAGGATGTTTAAATTTTTTAGGAGGGTTTAAATGTGTTTATAGACTGGGGCAAGCAAAGGAGTCAGTGGAGACAGAGACAGCATGAAAGTATAAGGATTGGGAGGCTGAGGCAGGCAGATCACTTGAGGTCAGGAGTTCAAGACCAGCCTGGCCAACATGGTGAAACTCCGTCTCTGCTAAAAATACAAAAATTAGCTGAGTGTGGTGGTATGTACGTGTAATCCCAGCTACTCGGGAGGCCAAGGCAGGAGAATCGCTTGAACCCAGGAGGCAGAGGTTGCAGTGAGCCGAGATCACACCACTGCACTCCAGCCTAGGCTACAGAGTGAGACTCTGTCTCCGTAAAAAGAAAAAAAGAAA
>NW_016811646.1:612186-638466 GCF_001698545.2 Rhinopithecus bieti
GACCAGCCTTGGCCAACATGGTGAAACTCCGTCTCTGCTAAAATACAAAATTAGCTGAGTGTGGTGGTATGTACGTGTAATCCCAGCTACTCGGGAGGCCAAGGCAGGAGAATCGCTTGAACCCAGGAGGCAGAGGTTGCAGTGAGCCGAGATCACACCACTGCACTCCAGCCTAGGCTACAGAGTGAGACTCTGTCTCCGTAAAAAGAAAAAAAGAAAAAAAAAGGGGGGGGGGTAGTATAAGGGGGGGAGGTGTGATGAAAGGGGCTGGGAGGTAGCAGAATTGAGGATTCAACCCAGGCAGAAGGCTGATCTTTGTGAATTGGGGTCGTGTTCTGCCTCTGAAATAGAAAAGAGGAAGAGGAGGATGAGCAGAGATGCAGTGGCAGGGAAGAAGTCACTGTGTTTTATGGCTTTTACCCTTTCTTGGGGAAATGGGAGACAGAGTAAGCAGGGTCAGTGGTGGGCAAAGAAGCCCCACTCGTGGTAATACTTCAATAGCTCCCAGGGGGAAGTGAGTAAGGAAACCTGCCTAAAACAAATAAAAGGGTTTTTGAACAGCTCCAAAGGTCCAGTTGGGAGCAGCAATTATAACTCCATAGAGAAACCATTTGGTAAGGTCACATGATTTTTCACTGGGGCATCCGGTAGGATTGGGGAAAGGGGCAGTTGGCTTGATCCATCTTGGGAGACTGAAAAGACAGGGAGAGAAGCAGAGATTCCAGGGTGAAAGGGTGAGAAGGGGCAGTCAGAGAGTACCTGCAATGACTATGGGACTGGGGACAGGTAAGGACAAGATCCAGGGACTGATCCTATAGATCAGAGGCAGGGTGTTGGACAGGTCATTGATGTGAATGTTAGAGTTCCCAGAATAATGGCAGAAAGGAAAGATCCTGGTGAAATATTAGGGAGCCACTTAGATGTCCCTAAAATATGGTGAAAAACATGAGATGAGGGTGGCCCAGCATAACCAAGAGCAGCAAATGTCAAATGAAAAAGGAGCAATGAGATTGTACAGCAAATGAGTCAAGTCTTATGACAAAGTGGCTTCTTGTGATTTGCTGAATTTTGAGAGTATGTGCTAGTCCCTTCCAGGTGCCATACATAATTTATTTCATTTAAATCACCATAACCACCTGTACTGTGTTGAACAGTATCCCCAGAAAATGCACATTTTTCCAGAACCACAGAATGTAACCTTATCGGATAATAGGGTCTTTGCAAACACCATCAAGTTAAGATGAGGTCATATTGGTTTAAGTTGGATCCAAAATCCAATGACTGGTAACCTTGTAAGGAGAAAGAGACTCAAAGGCATAGAGAAGACACGGGATGAAGGCTATGTGATAATGGAGGCAGAGACTAGAGTTATGCTGCCATTAACCAAGGAACATCAAAGATTGCCAGCAACCACCAGGAGCTAGAAGAGGCAAGGAAGGATTCTTCCCTAGAACTTTGGGAAGGAGCATGACCTTGCCAATGCCTTGATTTTCGAGAATCATTTCTGTTGAGAGAATACATTTCTGTTGTTTTAAGCCACCCAGTTTGTGGTCATTTGTTTTTTTTTTTTTTTTTTTTTTTTTTTGAGACGGAGTCTCACTCTGTCGCCCAGGCTGGAGTGCAGTGGCCGGATCTCAGCTCACTGCAAGCTCCGCCTCCCGGGTTTACGCCATTCTCCTGCCTCAGCCTCCCAAGTAGCTGGGACTACAGGCGCCCACCACCTCGCCCGGCTAGTTTTTTTGCATTTTTTAGTAGAGACGGGGTTTCACCGTGTTAGCCAGGATGGTCTCGATCTCCTGACCTCGTGATCCGCCCGTCTCGGCCTCCCAAAGTGCTGGGATTACAGGCTTGAGCCACCGCGCCCGGCCTTGTGGTCATTTGTTACAGCAGTCACAGGAAACTGATAGACCATCCTGAGGCAGATATTGTTATCCTCATGTTACTGATGAGAAAACGGAGGCACAGATATATAAGCATCTTGCCTAAAGTTAAAGTCAGAGAGTGGAAGACCTGGAATTCAAACCCTCACTCCAATGCTCTCATCACTGCCCTTTCCTGCCTCCCTCATATGCCCATCACATGGAGGAAGACTTCCAAAAAACCAAGCCAACTGGAAGAGAACAGCAGATCACAGCAAAGTGGTCACTGGGGCCGAGGGAGAGAGCTCAGTCTGCTGGTATCAAGATGGGGAACTCTGAGGTCTGAATAAGTGCCTTTTAACCACAGGAACCACATCTAAAGAAAACTCGGTATTAAATATAAACTTTGCAGTTACACAAAAGCATTTAAAACAAGATTATTTGCTTTATAAACATGTTCATAAGGCTTCTGTGAATAGCAAGCTTTTGTGAAAAAAAAAATAAATAGGATTTGACTTACTCAAACATTCATTCATTGCTTAAAGGGCGTGTAACAACGAGTATCTTACGGTCTGAGCAAGGCTTCCTTGCCCACAGACAGGACACTTGGAGACAGGTCTGGGTATAATCCAAGGACACTCCAAAAGTATTCCTGGCATGTGTCTGAGCATCATAAGCAGCCACAACTCCTGAGCTTTGCCCTTCACCCAAGTGATACATTACACATTTCACATGAAGTATTCAGACAAAATGATTTCATCCACAAAGTCTGCTTAAGTGCACTTTAAGTGTCTAAATAGTCAGAGTCGAGGACCAAAGCAATCTCCTGTCCTGATCACGCCCTTTACAGATGTTAAAAAATTAACAAAGGGCAAAGAGATAGCTAAAGAAATTCACATGCCATGGAAATAATCCTTAAAGTTATAAATTCTATGTGAGTGCTAATTAATCTGTATTTTCTGCACACCCCTCCCCCTCCACACACACACAAACACACACACACACCCTTTTGGAACTAGTTAGTTCAACATGTGAAAGAAAGGAACGTCTATGGAGCTGGGCTCTACCCCAGGTCCAGGGTATCTCAATTGCCTATGACTAGTTTTCTTGTTTGAGTACTAAGAAAAAAACTGGGGACCCCAAGGTTAGGAGTCCAAGGCAGCTTCCCATACTTGGTGTCGGCTAACTCTACGCACATGTAAGTCCTAAGTGACTGTGGGGGTTTAATAGTGTCCCCCAAACATTCATGCAGACCTGGAGCCCCAGAATGCAATCTTAATTGGAAATAGGGTCTTTACAGATGTAACTGGTTAAGGATCTAGGGATTAAATTATTCTAGACTCGGGATAAACCCTACTTCTGACAACTGGTATCCTTAGAAATGGAATAGAGGAGGCAGAGACATAAGGAAGAAGGCGATGTAAAGATGGAGGCAGAGGTTAGAGTGGTGTGCCTACAAGGAACCAAGGATTGCTGGCAACCACCAGAACCAGGAGATAGGCATGGAACAGTTTTTCCCTTCAGAATGTCCAAAATGAACCAACCCTGCTGATGTCTTAATTTTGGACTTCTGGCCTCTTGAACTGCGAGAGGAATCTGTTGTTTAAGCCACAGCTGGTGGTAATCTGCTATAGCAGCCCTAAGAAACTGATGTGGTGACACATGGAAGGGGCTTGCTCAACCAGCACAAACAGCCCCAGAGGACTCCATCCCTACTGATTGCAGTTTGACAGCAGCCTTCTGCAGGAACCACACTCTACCGTGATTTGTTTCCTGTTTGTTCACAATCACCGGGAGGTGTGTTGGGTATAGACACTAAAAACAGCAGGCCAGGCGTGGTGGCTCATGCCTGTAATCCGGGCACTTTGGGAGGCCGAGGCAGGTGGATCATAAGGTCAGGAGGTCAAGACTAGCCTGGCCAAGATGGTGAAACCCGGTGTCTACTAAAAATACAAAAAAAAGTTAGCCAGGCATGGTGGCAGCCGCCTGTAATCCCAGCTACTGGGGAGGCTGAGGCAGGAGAATCACTTAAACTCGGAGGGTGGAGGTTGCAGTGAGCCGAGATTGCACCACTGCACTCCAGCCTGGGGGACAGAGTAAGACTCCATCTTAAAAACAAAAAAACGGGCCGGGCGCGGTGGCTCAAGCCTGTAATCCCAGCACTTTGGGAGGCCGAGACGGGTGGATCACGAGTTCAGGAGATCCAGACCATCCTGGCTAACCCGGTGAAACCCCGTCTCTACTAAAAAATACAAAAAAAAAAAACTAGCTGGGCGAGGTGGCGGGTGCCTGTAGTCCCAGCTACCCAGGAGGCTGAGGCAAGAGAATGGCCTAAACCCGGGAGGCGGAACTTGCAGTGAGCCGAGATCGCGCCACTGCACTCCAGCCTGGGCGACAGAGCGAGACTCCATCTCAAAAAACAAAAAAACAAAAAAACCCAGCAAACTGCAGTAGTGTATGGCATTTAGCTCAAGGCTGCTGTGAACGTCAAATGTTTCTAAATCTACTTCTCTATGTTTTTCACATTTCTTAAAGAAAACAAATTTTTTATGATTAAAAAAAAAAGTGACTCTTTACCCCAGTGTTTCTCAAAGAGTACGACTCAAGGCTGCATATTAGAATCACCTAGGTGTCTGAAAAAAGTATGAATGCTTTTAGATATTCCCTATGATTCTACTGTCGGCCAAAATTACTCTTCGCTTGACAACAATGAAGATGACACACTGGCTTGATATTAACTATGTCTGTATTTGTTAAAATGTTGAACAAGACGCAAGGTTAAATCTCAGCACTCACACCACTATAGACTTAATATATGCCAGTGGCAATCAAGATGCCCCATAGAGAAAAAAGGGCCTGAACCAGGCTTGCTGAGCCCCGAGTCGTAAGTCCCTTGCCTTGGTTAGCGACAAGATCACCCAAGCTGGAGAAGCTTCATCTTCTCTCCCTCCACCTCCCCAGCCAGTTACTCATCAAAGACTGTCAGAGCCACGTCTCTCGTTTCCCTGGCATTGACCTCTTTTCCATTCTTATGGCCAATCCTCTTATTCAATCCTATCTGGTTCAACAAACACCTTTTTGGTTCCTATTTTTGCCAGGCATCATGCTAGACACCTCCTCTTTGCCAAGCTCCTGGGACACAATGATACGTGCGGATTCTTCATAAAACCTTGGAAGAGGTTCTGACACTGATCATTGTTTACGACATTTCAATTGTCTTTTAACTGGTCTTCCCAGCTCCACTTCCCCTCTTCCCTCTTCCCATGCCAGCTTCCCTCGTAGTGATGTACTCTTGTCCACTGCGCTGGCTCACTTCCTCACACAAAACCATCCATGGCTGTCCATGGTCAACAAGAGATCCCACACTCTTCCGTGCCCCCATTCAAGGCTTTTCTTAATCCAGTTTCAAACCTTAAATCCCTCTATGCCCAGCTCTCCCTCTGGGCCATGCCACATAAGCCACACAAATGCTCTGCCTCAGCCAAGCTGTTGGTTCCAGAATCCAAGTTATTCTGTCCTCTTCTACATTGTAACTACAAGTACTTTTTCCTCCCATTTTTATCTGGCCACCTCTCTGCCAACTAGGCATAAAGTTGTTCCCTGCCATCTATTTCAACAAAGGTTTACACTAGTATTCCAAGTATATGGTGCTCCCACTTCATGTCTGCTTACAGAGAGGGAAACAGTGTAGGGCTAAGAGTCTGGATTCTGGATTCTTGAGTTCGAATCTTGGCTCTACCATGTGTGTGACCTTGGAGAAGTAACTTAACCTGGCATGCCTCCATTTTCTCCATTGTAAAATAGGGGATGCCAGCACATTTTAACATATTTGAATTCCCAAAGAGATCATACTTAATGGCAAAAACTTTCACTTTCTTTCATCATGCCCTTCCTGGTAGATCTATCCAGATATTTTTGAATGAATTGTTCCATTAAAATATAATTTGCTCTGGCTTGGAGGGGATATTCCACAATGCTCCAAACTCATTATTGTCATTCCAAGTTTCTATAAGCGATATAAGTGGGTTTGGAAGCCTCAGTAAACAGAGTGACTTAAATAATCAAAATACTACACACATATGAGCACGATGTCTAATGTTATCAGAGGTTAATTTTAAGTAGTCTGGATAGTTTAGTATATTTCAGGCAAGAGACACCACTGATTTATTTAAAACAGAACTCTTATAGTTCTCAAGAAAGGGCATATTTGTTATAGCCTTCCTACACTCCAATAATAGCAAGCCCAAAATAAACGCCAATATCCACCCACAGGGGGAAAAATCTAGTTCCAAGAAATCACTTCTGCCTGATGTCTAAAGGCAGAGGTCAGCATTTTTTAAGAGCATGAGACAAGGGGCCATGATGTTCAGTATCAGTCTGGTCTGGGCTTTGGACGAGCATGTGCACAGATGACCTTCTTCATCACGGTCTCCCCAGCCCCCAGAAGACACAGGCCTCTAAGGCAAGCCCATGAAGTCTGAACTCTGCAACTGAACATTTCTTAACAACGGCAACAGAGGAGCCAAAACCAAGGATGCTGGCAGATATAGAGAACTTTGGAAAACTCATCGAGGTTCCCGTATGGGAAGCCTCATTCATGACCCTTTTAAAGATCACAAGGGATTCTCCAAAACTGTCTTGGCTTAGAGTTTTGTGATTTAACTAGATGCCAAGTAGCCAGTGAACACACACACAAATCACCAAAAACAGGAAAATCTGAGTCAAGTAATACTGGAACTCTAGTGTGTGGTGTTGGGCTATGGATTCAGGCCGTAATCTAAGATATATATCAGGAATCTGCAGTTTGACCCCACATACTGAAAAGGAATGAGTCTATTTATTGGTAAAACAATGAAATAATAATATGAATGCTTTTGAAATTCTGAAACTCTATTTCCAGGGCATCCTATACACAACTTCTTATCACTTAAACAGACACTTTCTACTGAAAGTCACTTGGTGTATACCTAGTAGTGTCACATAAGTTGAGAGCTCAAGAACAGGGACCATGGCTTTTATTTTAATTTTTTGAGACAGAGTCTTGCTCTGTCACCCAGGCTGGAGTGCAGTGGTGTGACCTCGGCTCACTGCAACCTCTGTGTCCTGAGTTCAAGAGATTCTTCTGCCTCAGCCTCCCAAGTAGCTGGGATTACAGGTGTGCGCCACCATGCCTGACTAATTTTGTATTTTTAGTAGAGATGGGCTTTCACCATGTTGGTCAGGTTGGTCTTGAACTCCTGACCTCAGGTGATCCACCCACCTTGGCTTCCCAAAGTGCTGGGATTATAGGCATGAGCCACCACGCCTGGTCAGGGACCGTGGCTTTTACGTCTGTATCCCAGGCATCTGGCACAAGGGCTGACACAAGGCCAGTGATGAATAAATGTTTACTGAGTGAATGAATGCTTGCCTGAGGAAAAGACTCAAGCAGAACACTGGGCTTTACAGATAATGTTGCTACTACAACACTGAGAAAGTAGCCATCCTTCACAACTTTTCCTTTTGCCCCAACTGTCCCCAAGATATCCTTTTTAAGTCTCCACTGCAACTATTTGAATGTTACTATCTTGACAGTCTCATCTTGACACCTCTCTACTACTGAGAATAAGCTGGCTCCTTTCTGTCTATTCTAGCAAATCCAAACTCTTTATACTAGCATTAGAAGACCGCAGATCTCTAATCTCAGACCCACCTTTTGAAATGCGATATAATATAGTGCTTAAAAGCATGAACCCAGAAGCCAGACCACTTGGGTGCACAGCCTTGCTCTACCACTTATCATCTCTGGCAAGTTAGTTAACCCCTGTGTGCCTCAACTGCAAGACATGAGATAGTAAGAGTAGCCTCTATCTGAGGGTTGTTGTAAGAATTAAATGAATTAAATATTTATAAAACATTGAAAACCATGTCTGGCACAGGGTAAGCATTCAGTAAGTGTTGGCTTGTATGGTTATTATTCAAAACCTCATGGGAAATTCCACTCCCTTATTTTGAATAACAGTTCTTTTTCTCTAGGATTAGCTGATGTTCCTATTCACAATACACTTTCATGGCCAAACCCAGATTTACAGACTGTCTACATCACAGATGAGATACACCGCAGGCTGTATGCAAGCCCAGAAGCTTCAGCTGCAAGCATGCTTATCCAGAGAATAACTGATTTTTAAGCTACTAAAGAGGTTTGAACTTGGGGGAAAATTCATCCACATCTTGAGCAATGTATCAACGTCCCATCAAAATAAACTGCAGAATATACAATTAAGGGAAAACTTGTATCTGCATAGGAAACTATGGTAAGATGGTATCCTCAAACTAGAAATTTCAGGATATCTCTTAGAGTTTTAAGTCAGCGGGGACAAATTTGAATGAAGGCCAATTGGACCAGTGATGTCAACAAGCTGCCTTCTTGTCTGCCAGGAAAATGTCTGGAAGAGATCCCAACAAAATCCCATTCACAGTGCCTAATTCAGAGGAATAAAGGGTGACGGTGAGGGTATGTCACGTCTACCTGATTCCCACTCGGTGTCACCACAAAAGGCACCACGCAAACAGCACACCAAGCAAACAAGGGAGGCCAAGAGTACAGGTGTGTGCAGCCAGTGCCAAGGTGCCCAGCAAGAAAGGGGCGCTGGTCCCATGAACTCCACACTGCTCCTGGCAAGGACAAGAGCATCTGGCAGTCACCTCCAATGCACATATTCCTTGGGTGGCAGAATTCTGAATTAGCAAAGTGTAGAAATAGCAAAGTGTAGAATGATGACTATAGCTTTTCCTTCTGCTTTTTTATTTTGGACTGAAATAATTGGGGTTTTGTTTTTGTTTTTTTAAATTTTAGAGATGGGATCTCACCGTGTTGCCCAGGCTGGTCTCAAACTCCTGAGCTCAAGCAATCCACCTGACTCAGCCTCCCCAAGTGCTGGGATTACAGACGTTAGTCACCGTGGTTGGCCTGGACTAAAATATTTGAATATGAATCTTATAACATCTAACAGACCTCATCTTATTCCTCAATCCCATAGCCATCCCTCCATAAATATGAGCAGACAGAAATGGCACAGTTCCTAAGAAAAGCTACAGCAGTCCAAAAGAAGAGAAATTCTTTGAGGAATTGGAGAACATTTGTTCCTGCAAAACAGAATGACTCTAAGAAACCAGACAGGTTTTCTAATGTGTGCTTTCAACTAGATTCAGGAAAAAATATATCTATGACACTGCTCTAGAAAACAATCTGAAATCAGAGAACTGCCAAATTTAAAATGTGTTGGAAGCAGCAAAGAGCAGGTTGAGGAATCCAGATAATTTTGAAGCTTTTTTTGGTTTCGTTTTTTGTTTTTGAGAAAGGGTCTCATTCTGTTGCCCAGGCTGGAGTGCAGTGGTGGGCTCATAGTTCACTGCAGCTTCAACTTCCTAGGCTCAAGCTGTCTTCCCACCTCAGCTTCCTGAGCAGTTGAGACTACAGGCACACGCCACGCATGCCCAGCTAATTTTAATTTTTTTTTTTTTTTTTATAGAGACAAGGTCTATGTTGCCCAGGCTGGTCTCAAACTCCTGAGCTCAAGAGATCCTCACCTTGGCCTCCCAAAGGGCTGCAATTCCAGGTGTCAGCCACCGTGCTGAGACATCTAAAGAATTTTCTCCTAAAGATGGTGATCTATTTGGAATGAGTAACAGATAGTAATTCCAATAACTCCATAATTACCCATAGTGTTTTTAAAAATCAGTATGTTCTCAAGACCTTCCTTCAAAATTGTATGCTAATACTACTTTCCTTAACTTGTCAAAAATCCTTCAAGCCCATCATAAATGCCAGCACCTTCAGCCGGAGCATATCTTGCACTACATTAGAAGTATCTGTGTGCTTACCTGACCTCTGAATTGTTCTATTTAGAATCCTGGCTGCACCAAGCATTTTGGTACCAGAGACCAGTTTCATGGAAGACAATTTTTCCATATACCAGGGACCAGGGGAGATGGTTTTGGGATAAAACTGTTTTACCTCCGATCATCAGCCATTAGATTCTGATAAGGAGTACTCAGCCTAGATCCCTCATATCATCAGTTCACAGTAGGATTTCTTCTTCTATGATAATTTAATGTTGCCACTGATCCGACAAGAGGCAGAGCTCAGGTGCTAATGCTTGCTTGCCTAACTCTCACCTCCTGCTGTGCAGCCTGGCTCCTAACAGGCCACAGACCTATACCACCAGTCTGTGGCCCAGGGACTGGGGATCCCTGAATTACTCAATCACTAGCAGGAATTCTGCACATTATAGACAGCAAAGTAAAACATGGCAAACATTGAAAAGATCATTCTTACAGAGAAAGTTGTCCATATAACCCTAAAGAACTCTGGTACTTTTTCTCACTGTTATATCAATTTGTTCAAACCCACATTCTGGCTGGGCATGGTGGCTCATGCCTGTAATCCTAGCACTTTGGAGGGCTGAGGCAGGAGGATCGCTTGAGCTCAGGAATTTGAGACCAGCCCGGGAAATGTAGTGAGACCTCATCACTATAAAAACAAACAAACAAAAACTAACCCACAATTGACACAGACTTTTAAGAAAATGCTCTAATTTAACCTGAATATCAGTCTACTTAATAAACAGCTTTACAAAGCATGTCCATAACTATGTAAATTTAGGCCAGTTTGGAATTAAAAAACAAAAACAAAAAAACAAAAACAGCAAACTTGCATTTTTATTTTTTATTTTGAGATGAAGTCTCACTCTTGTCACCCAGGCTGGAGTGTGTGGTGGTGCAATCTCGGCTTACTGCAACTTCCGCCTCCCGGATTCAAAGCTATAGTGCCTCAGCTCCTAAGTAGCTGGGATTATCGGCACATGCCACCATGTCCAGCTAATTTTTGTACTTTTAGTAGAGACAGGGTTTCACCATGTTGGCCAGGCTGGTGTCGAATTCCTGACCTCAGGTGATCCGCCCGCCTTGGCCTCCCAAAGTGCTGGGATTACAGGCGTGAGCCACCGCGCCCGGCCACATTTTTCTTATACATTGCAAAGCACAGTCCAGCTCTGCCCCCTACCAAAAGGTTGAAAACCACCTATCGAGACCTGCTGTGAAGATTAAATGAGATAATGCACAAAAAACATAATATGTGCCTTGCACATATAAACTGCTGAGTAAAAGTTCACTATTTTGTCATGATCACTTGTATCACATACTCTGCACTCTGTGAGGTCCTATGAGTACCACAGGAAAACCACAACCAAGTTTCCTAACTCACAGAGCTTATAGGCTGATACTGGAATTGTACAGACAAAAAGATGCAGTCCTATGACGCCACCATTTCTCTGCATGCTAAAACTCCACTCTCATTTATCAAGCTGTAGGCACTTAAATAAATCCTGCAGAATTAATTTCCCTGAAACACTTCAATGATTCCAACAAATTACAAAATAGACCATAAGATGAATAACATTTGGTAGTTCTTTATGCAAGTGAGAGTGTTCACATTTTCTAGTTTTTGAGATGATGACTACAACAACTATCAAAGTTACTTGGAAGATTTATGTTGTAAGAAAGGCACTTTTCCAAATTACCACATGCATTTGTAAATGCCAAGTAATATTTAGTACACTCAGTTGTTGAAATATAAGCCAGATTGTGAAACTTACTAAAAACTTTTATGTACAGAGACTCACTCAGAGATTACCAAAATGTAAAAAACTCTTCAGTAAATAAGGACATAAGACACCTAAAATGCTAAAGACTTTGTGTAAGTATATATTCTAGCTTTTCATTAAATTTGATAGTATAATTTCTTTAAAAAACTTTTGCATATATAAACAAGATTCATCATAGACAAGTTTCAAAGAAAATTTAAAAATAAAAATGAAACCACTATCAGTCCTATCACTGAAGAATTACCCTGCCCATTTTTTGTATCAGTCCATATTTTTTTCGCAAACAGCAAATATTTTGCTCAATAGCCTGCTTTTCTCACCAGGTAACATATGCTGAACGTTTTTCCTAACAATAAAGAGCTACGTCAACATTTTTTAAAGCTAAATGATAATAAACATCTAGGTTGCCACCAAGTTTTCATTATAAACAGCTCTACCTCTAGCATCTTTCAACCTTCATGTCTGTGTAGTATAGTGTGACATCAAGAATATGAGATGGTCAGGCGCGGTGGCTTACACCTGTAATCCCAGCACTTTGGAAGGCTGAGGCAGGCGAATAATAAGGTCAGGAGTTCGAGACCAGCCTGGTCAACATGGTGAATCCCTGTCTCTTCTAAAAGTACAAATATTAGCTGGGTGTGGTGATACGTGCCTGTAATCCCAGCTACTCAGGAGCTTAGGCAGGAGAATTGCTTGAATCTGGGAGGCAGAGGTTGCAGTCAGCTGAGATTGCGCCACTGCACTCCAGCCTGCGCAACAGAGCAAGACTCTGTCTTAAAAAAAAAAAAAAAAGGATAAATGAGATATGCACAAATACTGCTGGAATCTTCCCGGCCTGCCAGTTAATGCCCCAATTCATACATTTACAATTTTTTTAATCTTTCAGATCACTAATGACATCATTCAATAGAAATCCTTTTCCTTCTACTAAAAAGCCTTTAGGGGCTGAGATAAAAACCTTGGTATGTCTTGTGTTGCACCAGCATTAGAGACAAATGTCTACTGCTGAGGACAGAGAACCACAAAGTTACATACTTTCAGAAAAAGGGGGGTCATATACCTCTTTCAGAAGTTGCTAAAAGAGAACAGAGCTAGCCCTGCTAATACCAGCTTCCTAGACTATATCAGAACACTGGGGAGCAGGCAATCATAATCCCTCAAGGGAAGAGCAGTGCTCATTCCTTCAGGCACCCCAGCCCCCCAGTTCACTGCCCCCACCCCTTCCCCACCAACTGGTGGGGTCATTAACAGAATCACACAGAGACCGGGGGGGCTAAAGAGGGGAAGACCAATATCCCTTTCACTGGCTGCTCATCTGCTAAGGCAGTAGGTTGGCTGATTTCTCTGTGTTCCTCTGAGCCACAGAGAAGAAAAGAACTGGACAGAAATGTATGGTGGGGTAGTAGCTCCAGAGAAGCAGCCTATATACCCCCAGCTGGGAGCAGCAGGGATTGGTAAGTTTCCTGGGACACTACTTTATGAAGCCTGACTTGCGCTGTCTTGCCTGTACCCCAACCAACATGGCTGCCCTTGGGGGAGAGTACCCCTGCAGTAGGAGGGCAGCAGGAAGGGTTGGAAAAGGTCCAACTGAAGGCAGAACCCCTGAGTCAGGGAGCTGAGATGTGGGACACTGAGCAGCAATAAGAGTACAGCATCTGTATCAAGCTGAGCAGAGAAGTGTTTGTTCACCTTCCCTGTGACCCCAATGCTTCCTCTCTGTCCCCAACCTTTGGGGGAGACAGGTTGATCCCAAATGAGGAAAGGGCAGAAGGAGCAAAAGGACAGAATGCCCTCTATCTCTTCTCTCCCTTCAGGTGCTTTAGAGAAGGGTCCAGATGCACTAGGTGAAAGAGAGATTTAAATCAAGTTTGAGATTCAGTTTTTAACTGGATTAGTCTCTGAAAGCTTATGGAGGTTGAACATTGTGATGGGACAGGGAAAAGGAGATTCTACCTGGCATGGTTGAAATCAACAACTAGAGAGAAATAAAGACCCTTTCAAATGCACACCTCATGAACTTGAGCAGTTCAATAAATCAATTATATCTCAAATATGGTTAAATGCACAAGTTCAATAGGAGCATTCGAGTACTAACACAGACCTGGGCTCAGATCCTGGTTTGTTCATTCATTCACTTATTTAGCAATATTTAATGAGCACCTTCTATGTACTGGACAGACCTGTGAACAAGAACTACAAAGCCCTGTGCTCTGGGAAGTTAAATTCCAGGTGTATGTATAATTCTGTAGAATTTCCTTAACCTTGTGCTTCAGATTTCTCATCAAATCTTGCTCTGATATTCCTCCTCTGATCCATTCCTAAAAATTATGGAAACAGAATAAAACAATTTTTTTCTCAAAGCAACATACACTTCGAACAAATAAACTGAGTAGATCAGTTTGTTTCAGAAACCCAAGTACAAGTCACACTGAGGCTTCTCAACACAGAGAAGTTACTCTCCAGGCTCTCAGGATGCATATAGCAAGGATAGTGGCTCTGAGGAAGTTAGGAATAGTTTGCCTTGTGTTAATTATGGCCTTATTATCATTGTTTCTAGGTGTACTGGGGAAAAATCCTTTAAGTAATCCTGTTAGAAGAGAAAAAGACTCATATATATACATTTTAATATATAATAAGATGACTTTAATATATAGTATAGATCATAAAATATAGCTATAGAGTACTATTATTATATGACTTTAAAATATCAAGGTAGATACCTGACACTCCCAGAACTTTGGGAGGCCAGGCAGGTGGATCACCTGAAGTTAGGAGTTCAAGACCAGCCTGGCCAACATGGCGAAACCCCATCTCTACTAAAAATACAAAAATTAGCCAGGCATGGTGGCATGCATCTGTAGTTTCAGCTACTCAGGAGGCTGAGGCAGGAGGATTGCTTGAGCCCAGGAGGCAGAGGGTGCAGTGAGCCGAGATCTCACCACTGCACTCTAGCCTGAGTGACAGAGCAAGACTCTGACAAAAAAAAAAAAAAAAATTAAGCAGGGTAAATATTTTGCAAAATTATTGGTAAGAGCTAGTACCTGTGTAAGTTAAGATCAGAACTGTCTTGGTAAAATTAGTGACAGTGACTGTGCATACCCATTGCCATAGCTCTTTCTATATATACTGTCGAGTCCGTGGGCCACATTTGTCTGGCTCTTTGTAGTGATTAAAACCCCTCCTGAGCAAGGGCAGCCCAAGGCCTCTTGGGCAGTCCCTAGACAACTGGTTGTCCCTAGGCATGCCCAGTGCTGGCCGATCCCATGTTGGACTTGCACTTCTGCTTTTTCTGACTACCCCATCTCCAGGGGCCACTCTCATTTCCAGGGCCTGTAATAATCTCCGAGGAGTCTTTAGGAGACTGAAAACACACAGAGGCAGGCTGAGGCATTCCCTTTCCTGACCTCTTCCTCCACTCCACCGGGCTCCTGGGATGACTGCCCTGCAAAGCCTCCCTAAACACATGGCCCCCTGGCCGCATCAGGATTCCTGGAAGGTCAGGCCATTTGTTTTTGGGTTAATCCTCAACTGCCTTGCTTTGAATAAGTGTAAACTTCAGCCAGCCAGTGCAAGCACAGTGTTTTCAACTCTCCTCTATCAAAACAGAAGTGGAGATGACAATGTTTACAAAGAAAGTTTATCACAGTAGCAACAAATTAACTATTCATTTCTTTATTTTTTCCCCAAATGAGTTCTGAGATGCTTATTATCTTTTTTCTCTTTTTGTTCCTGCAAAAGAGAAGCACTTAGGCAGCTAAGTGCCCAGAAACTGGGAAACAGAAAAACAATGTGGAAGGAAGATGGCTTTGCCCGCAGCCTCCGCAAACCCAGGCTGGAAAATGCGAAACTTCCACAGGTCAAAAGTCCCAAGGCCATTTTCTCTTGCCCGTTCTAAAGTAACTAAGTAGATGCACAAATACACAAATAAACAAATGTTTAATAGAAGAGTTCATCTAAGGTATATAATTGCAAGATAATTTATCATTCACTGAAAACATAAAATAAATCCCTAATAGTACTTTGTGAGATAAAGTATCTTTGTTTTAGGTGAAGATAAGTATGTAATTTAAATATATGTATGTGAGTACATTATCTCAACTTACTATAGTATACATTTTATCTATTTATTTTAAGGCCTTAGAAACAAAACATTACCACATAATCAAACATTGTAAGAAGGGGATAAAATCCACACCCATACTTTAATATTCTACTAAAAACAAAGAGCATTTTGTTGTATTTCCCTTAAATGAACTTTCCTAAGTTATCTCTTTTCTAGCAGAACTGATTCTGTCCTGCTTTCTTTTACTCTGATATATCAAAGGTAGCCTTATGGGGCAATAAATTGTTCTGTTTTTGCTTTTGTTTTTTCTTCCTTTCTTTTGAGATGGAGTTTCACTCTTGCTGCCCAGGCTGGAGTTCAATGGCATGGCCTTGGCTCACTGCAACCTCCACCTCCCAGGTTCAAGCAATTCTTCTGCCCCAGCCTCCTGAGTAGCTGGGATTACAGGTGCCCACCACCACGCCTGGCTAATTTTTATATTTTTAATAGAGATGGGGTTTCACCATGTTGGCCAGGCTGGTCTCGAACTCCTGACCTCAGGTGATCCTCCTGCCTCAGCCTCCCAAAGTGCTAGGATTACAGGCATGGGCCACCATGCCTGGCCCTGTTTTTATTTTTTATTTATTTACTTTTTTTTGAGATAGGGTCTTGGTGTGTCTCCCAGGTTGGAGTGCAGTGGCAGGATTGTGGCTCATTGCAACCTCTGCCTCCCAGATTCAAGTGATTCTTGTGCCTCAGCCTCCCGAGTAGCAGAGACTACGGGTGCATGCCACTAAGCCCAGCTAATTTTTGTATTTTTAGTAGAGACAGGGTTTTGTCATGTTAACCAGTCTAGTCTTGAACTCCTGCTTCAAGAGACCTGCCTGCTTCAGCCTCCCAGAGTGCTGGGATTACATGCATGAGCCACCATCCATGCCCGGCCAATAAATTGTTATTTTATAAGATACATAAAATTCCATAAAGTTTTATACTTATTTAACTCAACATTCTTTTGTTAACATGTGGTTATTTTTAGGAAAGCGATACACAGGACATGGCTAGTACTACATTTGTGCATATAAAGGACACCAGCAAAGTATGAGAGCACTGGATATCAATCACTTTAGAAAATGCTTACCATGATAACAATAGGTGAAAACTGGTATTTTTATTATGGAAATACTTAAACATATCCAAAAGTAGAGTGGATAATTCATCATCCGGCTTCAGTGACTATCAACTCATGTCATTCTCGTGCCTTTCAGCTGTAACCCCATTTTAGACCCTTGCCTGCCAGATCATCTGAATTAATCCCAGACCACATAGCACAGCATCAAATAAATATTTCAGCATGTGTCTCTAAACAATGAGAACATTAAAAAAAAAATGAACACATAACACATCTTTAGAAAAAATTATGCTAGTGCCTTAATACATCAAATATTTCGCTGGTATCCAAATTTTCCCAACTGTCTCATGAATTTTTCTTGATTTGATGGAATCAGGTTACAAATGAGGTCCATACATTGCAAACGGTGGCTCTGTCTCATGAGTCTCTTAATTTATGAGTTTCTTCTTCCTGCCTGATCCTTTTCTTTTAATCTACTTGAAGAAGCCAGGTGGATTCTAGAGTGGCTCATGCTCTTGATTCTGACTGATCCTATCTCATCATGGCATTTAACATGTTTTCCTATCTTCAGTATTTCACATTAATTGGCAATAGGATTTAGAGGCTGATCAGATTCAAGTTCAATATTTTGGCAACAATAAATACTTCATAGAAGGTACTGTGTACTTCTATCTGGAAGCACAAAATGTCTGGCAGCCTCTCTCTTTTCTTGAAGTCATTGGGATCTTTCAAGGATTTTTAACACTTTCAGTGTTTTATTATAAAATTACAAAATTAAAAGTTCAAACGAAAGGAAAGAAAAGAATATAATGAAGTCCTATGTATTCATACTTCAACTTTTTTTTTTTTTCTTTTTCTTTTTGTCTTTTTTTTGTGTGTGTAGACAGGCACTTGCTCTTGTCACTCAGGCTGGAGGGCAGTAGTGTGATCACAGCTCACTGCAGCCTTGACTTCCTGGGCTTAAGCAATCCTCCTACCCCAGCCTCCCAAGTAGCTGGGACTACTGGTGTGTGTCACTACACCTGGCTAATTTTTGTACTTTTTGTAGAGACTTGGTCTCACTGTGTTGTCCAGGCTGGTTTTGAACTCCTGGGCTCAAAGGATTTACCCACATATACCTCCCAAAGTGCTAGGCATGAGCCACCACACCTGGCATTACTAGCTTTATCAAATAACTCACTTATCTGCCTCACCTTTATTTTATCAATGCCCTCACTCATTCCCTGCAGAACCTAGATTATGTAAGCAAAATCCAGACATCTCATAATTTCAATTCTCAATATTTCAGTCTGTATCTCTGAAATCTTTTGTCTGTCTGTTTAGAGACAGGGTCTGTTGCCCAGGATGGAGTGCAGTGACGCCATCATGGCTCGCTGCAGCCTTGAACTCCTGAACTCAAGACTTCCTCCCCAGCCTCAGCCTTATAGCTGGGAGTACCGGTGCCATCACACCTGGCTAATTTTTAAACATTTTCTTTTTGTATAAACAGGGTATACTAGTCTGTTCTCAGGCTGCTAATGAAGATATACCTGAGACTGGGTAATTTATATAGGAAAGAAGTTTAATGGACTCACAGTTCCAGATGGCTGCAGAGACCTCACAATCATGGAGGAAGATGAAGAGCAAAGGCACGTCTCACATGGTGGCAGGCAAAGACAGAGCATGTGCAGGGGAGCTCCCCTTTATAAAACCATCAGATCTTGTGAGACTTACTATCACGAGAATAGCACAGGAAAACCCGCCCCGTGATTCAATTACCTCCCACTGGGTCCCTCCCACAGAGTGAGGATTATTACAATTCAAGGTGAGATTTGGTTAGGGCACAAAGCCAAACCATAGCAGCATTCTGCCCCTGGCCCCTCCCAAATCTCATATTCTCACATTTCAAAACCAATCATGCCTTCCCAACGGCCCCCCAAAGTCTTAACTCATTTCAGTATTAACTCAAAAGTCCACAGTTCAAAGTCTCATCTGTGACATGTCCCTTCCATCCATGAGCCAGTAAAATTAAAAGCAAGTTAGTTACTTCATAGATACAGTGAGGGTACAGACATTGAGTAAATATAGCCCTTCCAAATGGGAGAAATTGGCCAAAATAAAGAGGCTACAGGCCCCATGCAAGTCCAAAATCCAGAGGGGGAGCCAAATCTTTAAAATGATCCTCTATGACTACAAGTGTCACACCCAGGTCACACTGGGTGCGAGAGGTGGGCTCCCATGGTCTTTACTATCTCTGCCCCTGTGGCTTTGCAGGGTACAGCTCCCCTCCTGGATGCTTTCACAGGCTGGCATTGAGTGTCTGTGGCTTTTCCTGATGTATGGTGCAAGCTGTCGGTGGGTCCACCATTCTGGGCTCTGTAGGATGGTGGCCTTCTTCTCATAGCTCCACTAGGCAGTGCCCCAGTGGGGACTCCGTGTGGGCTTTCGCACTCTACATTTATCTTCCACACTGCCCTAGCAGAGGTTCTCCATGAGGGCCCCACCCCCATGCAAACTTCTGCCTGGATAATCCAGGCATTTCCATGCATCCTCTGATATCTAGGCAGAGGTTCCCAAACCTCAGTTCTTGGTTTCTGTGCACCTGTAGGCTGAACACCATGTGGAAGCTGCCAAGGCTTGAGACTTGCACCATCTGGAGCCACAGCCCAAGCTGTACCTTGGCCCCTTTGAGCCATGGCTGGAGCAGGTGGTATGCAGGGCACCAAGTCCCTAGGTTGCACACAGCAAGGGAGCCCCGGGCCTGGCCCAGGAAACCATTTTGTTCTCCTAGGCCTTTGGACCTGTGATGGGAGGGGGCGCCACAAAGGTCTCTGACACATTCTGGAGACATCCTCCCCATTGTCTTGGTGATTAACATTTGGCTTCTTGTTACTTATGCAAATTTCTACAACAGACTTGAATTTCTTCCCAGAAAATGGGTTTTTCTTTTCTATTGCATCATCAAGCTGCAAATATTCCAAACGTTTTGCTCTGCTTTCTTTTGAATGCTTTGCCACTTATAAATTTCTTCCACTAGATACACTAAATCATTTCTCTCAACTTCAAAGTTCCACAGATCTCTAGGGCAGGGCCAAAATCCTGCCAGTCTCTTTGCTAAAACATAACAAGAGTGACTTTTACTCCAATTCCCAACAAGCTCCTCATCTCCATCTGAGACCCCGTCAGCCTGGACTTCATTATCCATATCACTATCAACATTTTGTTCAAAGTCATTCAACAAGGTTTCTCTAGGAACTTCCAAACTTTCCCATATCTTCCTGTCTTCTTCTGAGTCCTCTAAACTGTTTCAGCCTCTTCCTGTTACCCAGTTCCCAAGTCACTTCCACATTTTTGGGTATCTTTACAGCAGTACCTTATTCTCTGCAGTACCAATTTACTGTATTAGTCTGTTCTTATGCTGCTAAAAGACATACCTGAGATTAGGTAATTTATAAAGGAAAGAAGTATAAGTGAATTCACAGTTACACATGGCTGGGGAGACCTCACAATCACAATGGAACACAAAAAAGAGCAAACGCACATCTTACATGGTGGCAGGCAAAGAGAGAGCATGTGCAGAAGAACTTCCCTTTATGAAACCAACAGATCTCATGAGACTTACTCACTATCCTGAGAACAGCACAGGAAAAATCTGCCTTCATGATTCAATTACCTCCCACCAGGTCCCTTCCACAGCACATGGGGATTATTATAATTCACCCAGTTATCACAGGGTGATATGGTTTGGCTCCGTGTCCCCAACTAAATCTCACCTTGGATTGTAATTTCCAGTGTTAGGGGAGGGACCTGGTGGGAGGTCATTGGATCATGGGGGCAGATTTCCCCCTTGCTGTTCTTGCGATAGTGAGTGAGTTCTCATGAGGTCTGGTTATTTGAAAGTGTGTAGCACCTCCCCCTTCACTCACTCTTTCTCCCGCCACCATGTGAAGACGTGCTTCCTTCCCCTTCACCCTTCCACCATGATTATAAGTTTCATGAGGCCTCCCCAGTCATGCCCCCTGTACAGTTTGTGGAACTAGGAGTCAATTAAACCGCTTCTGTTTACAAATTACCGAGTTCTGATAGTTCTTTATAGCAGTGTGAGAAGAAGCTAATACATAGGGGTCTTGCTATGTTGCCTGGGCTGGTCTCGAACTCCTGGCTGGCCTCAAGCAATCCTCCCACCTCAACCTCCCAAAGCACTGGGATTTATAGGCATGAGCCACCATGCCTGGCCTCTCTGAAATCTTTCTAAAAATACCATTATAACATCTAAATATTTTAAGAGTAATTCTTTAATATCATCAAATAACGAAAGTATTCACATTTTTAAATTGTATTGTAAGGTATTTGTGGCTTTTTTTTTTTTTTTTTTTTGAGACGCAGTTTCGCTCTTGTTGCCCATGCTAGAGTGCAATGGCACAATCTTGGCTCACTGCAGCCTCTGCCTTCCAGGTTCAAGCGATTCTTCTGCCTCAGCCTCGCAAGTAGCTGATTACATGCATGTGCCACCACTGCTGGCTAAATTTTGTATTTAGTAGAGACAGGGTTTCACCATGTTGGTCAGGCTGGTCTTGAACTCCTGACCTCAGGTGATCCACCCACCTCAGCCTCCCAAAGTGCTGGGATTACAGGCATGAGCCACCACGCCTGGCCGGCATCTTATTTTAATTGCAGCACTTGGTTATTGGTGACAGTATTCTTCATGTTCAGTTAGTAGCTGTGAGTTGTCTTCTGATGTCCTCTACTTGTCTTATTTTTGAGTTGATGCGCTTACAATAAAGACTGGTAGCCATTCTGGCTACAAATATTTTCTGTCTGGTATTTGCCTACCAAGAGCGAATGGAGTGGGAGTGTCTTCCCTCTTGACTATCCACTACCCAATAAACTTAAGCTTTCTAATTTAACTGTACTTTGTGACTTCTTCTATTGCTTCTAAGCTCACAATGTCTTTCTTCCTTCAAAGTTAGAATGAAAATTCAATTCTTTTTTTTCTAGCTTCACTAAGTCACCACATCGCTAATTACATTCAGGTCTTCCACGACTCCTAAATCATAGACACTGACAGAAAATAATGCTTCATAATGGTCATATATTTCTAAACAATTTGAATCCTTTTGCAGACTACCCATCAATTTTGTTCCTAAAGGAAAATTCCAATCCCTTTTAGAGAAAGGGAAATCCTGTCACCTAGTTTTAAAGTACTCAAAATAATTAGAACTTTAATTAGTTCTATCTAAGAATAAAAAGTAGAAATTAATTTAAATCATAATGAAGTTGGTGTTTTCTCTCTCTCTCTCTCTCTTCTAATGGCTTTTTCTTTAACTGTTACCAACATATTTTATAGAGACCCAGGCTTTTTCAAGGGAGCACATTTACGAAGCACAAGCTTGGTAACCTAGGAGACCTCATCTCTCCATTCTCCCAGATCCTATTGCCTTAGAAAAGCAACTTCAATTTAACAGATGGCCAGTTTTCTCAGCCTCAATCAAATGGACAGTAGGAGTAACAGAAGAAAAGTAAAGCTCAAATATTACCACAACTATAGTCCTAGATTTACTTTCAAGCAAGAATTCCCACGGTAGCAGAGTAGGACTGTGGTGCAAAGTCCCAAGGAAAACTAAGTTACAGGTTAAGACACCAAGGCAATGCATCAGAGGCTCTGAGAACCAACTCCTGATCCTTGAAGCAGCATCCTTTTTTCTATGTGAACTTCAGTTCTGTCCTTGAATCCTGACAGAGAGCCGTTTCCTGCTCTCTGTTCTCAGAATTCTCTTGGCTTGGATTTCTCGGTCCACTTGCCAGTTTTATCACTTTACTCTTGTTCTTCATGGCTTCCTATCATGCCATGGGGAGTTAGGGGAAAGTGTTCACTGACAGCCCACATATGACTTGTGGGTTACAATTTATTAGATTCTAGTTTTGCCCAAATGCTGGGCATACTTCAATAATAACCAAAACATTTCATTATTTGGATAGGAATGGGTATCTTATCAAGCAGATTTAAAGGATATGGTATCTATCCTTTAGAAAGGAACAACTAGGCTGGGTGTGGTGGCTCACACCTGTAATCCCAGCACTTTGGGAGGCTGAGGCAGGTGAATCACTTGAGGTCAGGAGTTCAAGATCAGCCTGGCCAACATGGTGAAACCCCATCTCTACTAAAATACAAAAATTAGCTGGGTGTGGTAGTGCATGCCTGTAATCCCAGCTACTCAAGAGGCTGAGGCAGGAGAATTGCTTGAATCCAGGAGGCAGAGGTTGCAGTGAGCCAAGATTGCGCCACTGCACTCCAGCCTGGGCACAGACTGAAACTCCATCTCAAAAATAAATAAATAAAAGGAGTTAGTGTATAAAATACTGCTTTAGGCAATGATAAAGATAATAATAATACTTACAGCAAAAAGTCATACCAAGACAAAAAAGCATAGACCAGGCAATTTACCAGCATGAGTATTGAAATTTTGAAGCATATGTAATACCAGCCCACAGCCCATATCATACTTAATGCTTATATCATCAACAGAAATTTAGGGGTGATGAGTATATTAAAACTAAATATGTGATCAGCTCACTCATGTATTAAAACAAAAGGTTGATGCAAACAATTAAGTTATGTTACACATGTAAAAATACATTGTTAACATTTAATATTTAGCTTTTATTAAATCAGGTGAAGTTTCACTTTTCTTATATAAATTAGGCCCAGACTACCACTTCCTCATCTCCACTACACGATGGTTAATGTTATGTGTCAAGGTAGCTAAGCTACAGTGCCATTATTTGGTCAAACACCAGTCTAGATATTGCTGTGAATGTACTTTTTAGATATGATTAACACTTAAATCAGTAGACTTTGAGTAAAGAGGAGAACGTTCCATAATGTACATGGGCTTCATCCAAATAGTTGAAGACTAAAACCTGAGATCTCACACAAAAAAGGTATTCTGCCTCCAAACTGCATTTTGACTTGAAATACCAACTCTTCTTTGAGTCTCCAGCCTGTTAGGCTGCCCTACAGATTCCAGTTCAGTCAGCCCACAATCACATGAGCCAGTTCCTTAGAATCAATCTCTCTCCTCTTTTTTCTCTCTATAGATATATAAACATCCTATATAAACATCTATATATAAATATATAGATAAATATCCTATTGGTTGTGTTTCTCTGAAGAACTCTAACATATACCCTCACCATTACTCCACTGTGGATCCATAAAATAAGATGAAGTGGGGTCTTTTTGTCTTTTTTTTTTTTAGACAGGGGCTCACTCTGTTGCCCAGGCTGGAGTGCAGTGGCGCGGTCTTGGCTCACTGCAACCTCCGCCTCCCAGGTTCAAGTGATTATCCTGCCTTAGCCTCCTGAGTAGCTGGAATTACAAGTGCACACCACCACACCCTGCTAATTTTTGTATTTTTATTTATTTATAAATTTTCATATTTTTAGTAGAAACAGGATTTCACCATGTTGGTCAGGCTTATCTCAAACTCCTGACCTCCAGTGATCTGCCGCCTCAGCCTCCCAAAGTGCTGGGATTCCCAAAGTGGGGCAATCTTGGCTCACTGCAACCTCCACCTTCCTGGTTTAAGCGATTCTCCTGCCTCAGCCTCCTGAGTAGCTGGAATTACAAGAGCACACCACTACACCCAGCTAATTTTTGTATTTTTAGTAAAGACGGGGTTTCACCATGCTGGCCAGGCTGGTACCAAACTCCTGACCTCTAGTGATCTGCCTGTCTCAGCCTCCCAAAGTGCTGGGATTACAGGCATGAGCCACCGCGCCTGGCAGAGGTTAAGTTTGTATTTCTCTGCTTGTCACCGCATCACACACAAGCCTTTACAAATTTTCACTAAAACTGGAGGGGATGTTAATTGTCTAGAGCTGCCATTACAAAATCCCACAGACTGGAGGCTGGAAATCCAATATCAAGGTGCCACCCTGCAGGCTGATGTCTCCTGGGACCTCTCTCCTTGGCTTGCAGACAGTTGCTCACTGTGTCACCACATGGACTTTTCTCCATGCATGGACATCCCTTGTGTGTGTCTCTTCATGAGTCCAAATTTTCTTCTCGTATAAGGACACTAGTCATACTGGATTAGGGCCCACACCAAAGGCCTCATGTTAACTTTATGTCCAAATACAGAGACAGTTTGAAGAACTGGGGGGTTTGGACTTCAACGTATCACTTTGCGGGTGGGGTGGGGCCACAACTCAGCTCATAACAGGGGTCTATCTGAAAAGATCTACATATAGACTACATGGCATACACAAAACTCACTTTCAAGGGGAGGCACCTAAAGAACAGCTCTCCTCTAGAGCAGTTAAAAGTGCCCAGCCAAGGCCAGGCACGGTGACTCACGCCTGTAATCCCAGCGCTCTGGGAGGCCAAGGTGGGTGGATTACCTGAGGTCAAGACCAGCCTGGCCAACACGGTGAAACTCCAGCTCTGCTAAAACTACAAAACAGCTGGGCGTGGTGACACGCACCTGTAAGCCAGCTACTCAGCAGGCTGAGTCAGGAGAATTGCCTGAACCCAGGAAGCAGAGGCTGCAGTGAACAGAGATTGCATCACTGCATTCCAGCCTGGGTGACAGGGCAAGGCTCCATCTCAAAAAAAAAAGTGTCCAGTCAAGAAGAACATGAACTTGTATTTAGAGACCAGTTGGCAGAGAAAGTAAGAAATCATGTAAAATAGAAGCCCTAAGTCCAAGCCATAATGGCAGACAGGGAATTTCCAGCATTGATTTACCCCATGAACAATATCTTGCATATTGCTCAATCTAGAAAGCTGCAGGGATTTACTTTTTTGAGCCTGGCTAATGATTCTCCCTGCAAGCTAGATGGTCATAATACATTTAGCTGCTAAATCCCTCTTGAGCCCTGGACTAGGCATGATGTGAGATCCTTGTATTATTTTTAACATATGTACATATTTTACATATCTACATATTTATGTACATAAATATAAATGTACATAATTTATATGTATGTATACAATATACATACATACACATCTATATATACATATATACGTCTACATATACACACACACACATATATAAATAAACAACATAGTTTTGATCACAAGCCATTCAGAGTCCAGATACAAGAGGCAATATCTTTTTTTTTTTTTTTTAAAGGAAAGGTCATTTATTTTGGTTCATAGTCCTGGAGGCTGGGAAGTCCAAGAGCATGACATCTGCACCTACTTGGCTTCTGGTGAGGGCCTTCTTACTGCTTCATAATGTGGCAGAAGGCATCACATGGTAAGAGGGAACAAGCATGTATATCAGCTCAGCTCTCCCTCCTTCTTCTTCTTCTTATAAAGCTAGTCCCATCATGGAGATCCCATCCTTGTGACTAATTCTAATTACCTAATTATCTAATTGTAATTACCTCCTACAGGCCCCACCTCCAGTCAACATATGATTTTAGAGATTACGTTTTCTTTTTTTTTATTATTATTATTATACTTTAAGTTCTAGGGTACATGTGCATAACGTGCAGGTTTGTTACATATGTATACTTGTGCCATGTTGGTGTGCTGCACCCATCAACTCGTCAGCACCCATCAATTCGTCATTTATATCAGGTATAACTCCCAATGCAATCCCTCCCCCCTCCCCC
>NW_016811646.1:639380-658163 GCF_001698545.2 Rhinopithecus bieti
ATTAATTCAAGATGGATTAGAGACTTAAATGTTAGACCTAATACCATAAAAACCCTAGAAGAAAATCTAGGTAGTACCATTCAGGACATAGGCATGGGCAAGGACTTCATGTCTAAAACACCAAAAGCAATGGCAGCAAAAGCAAAAATTGACAAATGGGATCTAATTAAACTAAAGAGCTTCTGCACAGCCCAAGAGGCAATATCTATGGGCAACAATGGGAGGCCGAAGACCTTACAGAAGACAGGGAAGGGAAAAAAGGTAATGGGAAGATAAGAAAACAGAAAAGAGTTAAGAGAGGAGAAGGAAGAAAGGGAGAAATGTAAGAAATAGGGGAAGGGAAGCCACATGGTAAGGCAGGTCTTTGTTCCTCCCCTCTCCATGGGCTGTCATGGAGTCCCACCTCTGACTAATAACAGCAACAACAACAAAAATTACAGTGCACTCCTGTAATCTCAGCTACTCGGGAGGCTGAGCGTAGAGGATCTCTTGAGCCCAGGAGTTTGTGGCCAGCCTGGACAACATAGTGAGAACTATCTCTAATAAGTAAAAAAAATAAACAAATAAAAGCCAGAATTTTACATGTGAATAGCACATGTAGATTTCCAAAAACTTTTCACCTCTGTTATCCCTCACATACCCCAAACAGCCCAGTAAGACCTCATGAAAGCACTGTTACTTTTACTAGACAAAAAAAAAAAAAAAAAAAAATCTGAGACAGGGTCATTAGAATGACTTTCAGAGCCTGGAAGCGATTGAACATTTTATAGACTAACTTGACTCCATATAAATGATAAACAACACATCATCCTCCCTTAAATTTCTGATTTACACATAAACTATATGATACACATACATTTTTAAAATGATGTGTCCATTCTTTTTCTGCAAAACTTCTTTTTGGTTTAACACTTTGTGAGCTAATCGTTTGTTTAGTTTTAAGTATATCTCACTTGCAAATAAGCTCTGAGAAGAAATAAATATTTACTGGGGAAAATAACTGTCATAATATCTTAAGGAAGAACTCTTCTTCCTAACTAGAAGCCAATTCTCCTCCTTCTAAGGTAGCTTTCCAAACACTACAACTTTTCTATAATTATTTAAATTTTTTTTTAATCATAGGAAGACAATGTAATTGGTGAACTTTTAGTAATGGAGACAAAGTAGGGTACAAGGTAATATGGCTCTTGTACAGAAATAAAATCAGGTTACAACTAATCTTAAGACTGTTTATTTTAAACAGTTGCCACAAAAAAAAAATCTTTGAATTAGAAAGTCAGTCAGTCCCTGGCTTCGCTGGTATGTCTTACACCTTGATATTACCACCTAGCATATAGCTCAGAGTTCAGTTACTGACATGCCATTGACAAGACATTTCAGCCTGGCTTTTAGATGAAAACCCAGGCTCCAGTTCAAAGCTAGAAGGTGACACCTGCCCCGGGACAGAGTTCAGATACTATATTTCAGGTCTTTGTGTTAAGGTCTTAGCTTTTGGTCCAGCATGCAACCATGGTAATTCAGGGAAGAACAGTGCAAGGACATTCTAGGAGTCCCTTTCTATAGATTTACGAACTGCTCACATACTGTGGCAGAGATTTTTCACAAAGGGTGCGGTAAGATTTCTGTTCCCATATACTCTTCCAGAACCACCTTGCATCAAGAGGCATAATCTACTTCTCCTCCCTTTGAATATGAGCGGGATGTTGTGACAATCTCAATGGATGGCAGAAGCGATGCTGTATGATTTCCAAGGCTAGGCCATGACAGGGAATGGATGAGGTTTCCGTCTAGCTCTCTCAGGATGCTTGCTTTTGCAACCTAGCTACCATGCTGTGAGAAAGCCAGGGCCAACGGGGCACCAGCGTTCTGGTCAAAAGCCTCAGTTAAGGTCTAAGGTGACATCCAGCATTAACCGTCAGATGCTGAGGGAATGAGCCACCAGGTAATTCCAGCCCCCAAGCCTTTCAGTCTCCCCAGCTGAAGTTCCACATCACGGATCAGAGACGAACTGGCCCTGTTGTACCCTGTCCAGAGAATTGGTGAGTATAATAAAGGTTTGTTTTATGCCACTAAAGGTAGTAGTCATTTGTCAAACAGCCCTACTAACTAGAACATACAGTACCGGCTAAATGAATGCTCAGAGGCAGAAAGAATTAACTTACTGATTTTCATTTTGTGCATTACTGGTCTTGAATCTGTCCTGGAGGTGAGGAGAGTAGGCAAGAAGTGGGGAAAAAAAATTAAGTGCCACCTTTCCTGCACAGGCACTATTCATGGTACAATAAAACTTCAATTCCTCCAAAACCCCTATGAGGTTAAGTCCTCATAGGGACTAATCTCCATTTGAAAGATGAGGAAGCTGGGGCACAGCAAGGTTTAGTAACTTACCCAAGATCATACAGGATGTGGTAGAGTTGAAATCTGATCCCCTCTCTGCCTGACCCAAAATTTACAATTTTTTGATTCTTCCAGTAGATCCCAACGTGGGGGCTTTGGCCCTGAACTGAGAACTGGGGAGGGCAGAGGAGGGTCCTCAGTTTGGTGGGGATGAGAAAAGACCCTGAATCCCCGAGCACCATTGTGTGTTATATGTTCCATACACACAGCTTTCAAATATAGTAAGTTCTATGATAATTGTAATTCAAATCCACTTAATACATTTTGATCTCATCATTATGTGTCTTCTCAGCCAGTAGATAACAGAACAGCTAAAAGTTAAAGATCTGTGAACTCTGTGTATGTTAGAACAGGTTTCTCATGTTTAAAAACGTCGAGAACCACTAACCACATACCTTATGGTGTGTAATTAACATTCATGCCTGGTCAGTTGGACAACTGTGTTACCACAAGAAAACACAAGAGTTGTAAATGACCAAATTCATCTGCATTTATTTACTGAAGGTGGTTACCACGTGTTCTCTCTTAAATAATGGGCAGCCACAATTCACTAATTTGTTAGCTGTAGTTCCCACTGGGCGCTGGCCAGCATTCCGTCCTGAGGAAATGGTGATATACTGTGCCTTTCCATTTTCCACACCCTGCAGCCAGTGACAGTGATCGTGGTCAGAGTAGAATGAGCTTTTCTCCGTCCTCTCCTTGCCTTGCTTCTGTCCTTTAGGATGTCCTACTGAGTTAACATTCTGCTTGCCTCTGAAAAAGAAGCTTAAGAGCAGGGTTGGAAGGATGTGGTGGTGACAGGCTTGGGAACAACTTCATTACCCATCAGGAATGTAGAGCAAGTTCACTGCCCTCCCTGAGAAACAGGAGCTGGATTTGTGCTTATGAGGAAAGAATGCCAGTACTTAAAGCCTTCTTCTGACAAAAGACCGACAACTTCAGCAGAGTTCTTTGCCCTCACATTCACAGGGGATGTGGAGCAAAAGACACAGAGCCAACCCTCAGCCAGCAACAGACAGGCACGGGTGGGGTGACTGGGCTTTGCACTCTCTTCCCACAGCTGTCTTCTTCAGCTGCAGTAGTCAGAATTCATGTCCTTAAGGAGGCCTTGCTTAGGGACTACACATCGTACCTTGAAACCATCCCTACCCCTGCTTTCTTGCTGTCCTTAAGCTCTTGAATCACCGCATGACACAAGGATTTTCTTTCCCCAAAAATGGGCAAGTTAATGAAGTCGGTTAGGGTCAAACAACTAAGACATTCCACCTCATAAAACTGCATTGTATTAAAATTACATCCATAGTTTCTAAGCTTGTTTCTATATACCAAAACCCATGATTTCTACTTTTAAGCTGTTCAGCTCTGGTTAAATGAGGAAAGAAGTTACGTGTGCTTTTCAAAATCTTCATTCTTATTATGATTAACTTTAGCTTGCCAACAATTCAAATACTTTTTTGTGGTAACTCTTTAAAATTGTCTGGAAATGAACCACAATTAGTCACTGCATAAGTCATAAATGAATGAAATGCATGTGTTTTACTAAATGCACAACTAAAATCCATTACACAAACACACACACACACATGCATGCACACATACACATACATAATGCTGAATATATAAATATACAAGTTAAGATTTATATACTGGCCACCAGGAGTGAGAGAACATTTCTCCTGACCATAAAGAAGAAGCATTTCACCTATTACAAAAAATATATTGTGAGGGGGATGAGGCTGCAGCCTGCAGGATCCTCCATCAATCTCCACTAGAACCTCGAAAACCTACCAACCACAGTGGAAGGAGGCAGAGGAAGAAAACTCCTCTCCATGGATTTCTGGCCTAACCAGGGTCTCTCCCTTTCCTCTCAAAGAAGAAAGACCTAGAAAGCAGGAGAAAGGAGTGAAAAGGTAAGAAAGGTGCAAGAGAAGATACTTTAAGAAATTAACCCAAAACTTGGCCAGGCGCAGTGGCTCACATCTGTAATCCCAATACTTTGGGAGGCCGAGATGGGTGACCCACTTGAGGTCACGAGTTCAAGACCAACCTGACCAACATGGCGAAACCCTGTCTCTACTAAAAATACAAAAATTAGCCAGGCATGGTGGCACACACCTGTAGTCTCAGCTACTTGGGAGGCCATGGCAGGAGAATTACTTGAACCCAGGAGGTGGATGTTGCAGTGAGCCGAGATCGCACCACTGCACTCCAGCCTGGGCAACAAAAGTGAGACTCTGTCTCAAAAAATAAAAATTAAAAAATTAACCCAAAACTTGTAATTAGATACCCAAATGACAAAAGCTACTGACCACTCCTGACTTTCCCCAGTGTCTTTTCTGGATAGAGGCAGATCAGCTGACCCAGGAGGTACAGGGGAATAGCCCCAAGGGAACTGTCACAGCTAGGGAGCCTTAGCCTCACCTGGATTATCATGTACAAATTTCCACTCACCTCAAAAGATGTGGGCATGTAAATCCACCTATACTTGTCCTTTGAAACCGTACATTTTTTATAATACAGAATATTTGCCTATTTGCCTTGTCTTTTGCCACAGATAATTCCACATGTATGTTATCAGGCATTTCCAAGGTTAGAGTTCTTTACAGATTTCAAATTCCTAGAGGACAGGAAATATGGTTGTTTTTCTTGCACTGTACTGTAACTACCCCCATATTGCACACGAATACATAAATTCCTGCCAGGAAATGCTTTTTCTTTTTTAAAAAAAGGCTCATTTCCTTTAAAGTGTCCAGTATTATAAGAATTTTGGGAAGACTGATGATTACATCTTTATAACTGAGGTAACTGTGATTCATTCATTCATTCAACAGATTTACTGACCACCTCTTATGTGCCAGGCTGGAGAGCAGTGAAACCCCCAGAGCCTAAGTCCTCATAGGATACTGCTTTAGAGAGAGGACAGTTCACAAACAAATACAACATGAACAAACACATCATGAACAAACAGGTAACATGTGAAGGGTGAGAAGTATTTAAAAAGTTAAAATGAAAGAACAGGAAGCGAGAAGAATGTGTGATTTTACTCGAGGGGTGGGAGGTGTCAGGGAAAGACTTTTTAGTGGCAACTGTGCAGAGACCAGGCAAAGAGCCTTTTGGGGCAGGGAACACCAAGTCAAAGCGAGACAGGAATAACACAGGGTGGTTCAGGAGAATAGAAAATTCCAGCAGTTTTCCAGGCAGCAGTTTCACATGACTAGCAAAACAAACTGTTGAAATTACCTGCAGAAGCTAAGGACTGATAAGACCCTGAAATATCGGGTCATGGACCATGCTGGCTAAGACCAACTGGACCCAAAATGACACTGGATCTGACCTAGGTTCCTCTTAGAACCTCATTATGCACTCATTAGCATACTCAATCAACCCCCACCAGTGCCATGATAGTTTCAGGAACACCCATATTTGGAATAAAAGCGGTGACACCACAGTTCCAAGAAATCTCCACCACCTTCCAGGAATTTTCATGACTATTTCCCACCTTGGTGAATGAAGCCCACAAAGGTAGCAGCCCCAAACCCCCTCACACGCATGACTCTCTTGAGTAATGCCCGCACTCCCCTTGCCCCTTGAGGGTGTACTTTTCCCTTTGCAATAAATCTCCATACTTCTATAAGTTTCTGACTCATGATTTCCTTCTTGGGATGGTGTCAAGCACCTGGACACCAGGTGAGGTTGAGATCCCACCAGCATTTGGACCTCCTCTAGCCCACCAGTACCAAAAGTTCCTGAAGCTGAGGTGGGCAGGTAGACAGAGGAACTGCAAGTGAGGTTCCCTTCCCCTGTCTACCCTTTCTTTGATGGCTAGAGTCATTGATCCTTCCAGCACAGCTGTTTTCAAGTTTGGGCTACTGCAATTCTAATCTTAATAGAATCAGCAAACCAACAAGTTCCTGATCAGAGACACAGAAACAGTAAATAAAAAACAGAATCCTGGGGCTAAAACTTTTTGACAATGCAACAAAGGTATTGGGAAACAGTATGTTTCATGTTAAACATTCCTGCTGATATTTTATTCCACAGAACAGGGTTAGTTACTACTATATGCCATTGGATTTTAATGCTGAAGAGTTCTTGCTTCCTTTCCTGTCCAATAACTGCACTTAGATTTCTTATTTATGTTGACAAATGATCAAGATCATATGACACTGACTCCAGCAAGGTGTGAAACCACTCAGCAAAATCAAATAGAAAATCAATCTGGCTTCTCTGCTGGAATGCTCACTAGAAGGCACATACACTTAGTTTTGCTTCCCTCTGTATCCCTGTCCCAGATAACCCAATGCCACCTTTATGTGGTTTCTTCTCTAAAAATCTGAAGTTATTTTGCACTTGCATCTGTGTTTAATTTGACTTTCAAAGGCTATTCTGAGAACAATGAGTTGAGGAACAGAAATCATCAAACAGAAGTCTAAAATGACATTAATGAACAGAAAAAAATTAGAAATATGGTAACAGAGCTATTATAAGTAGACACTTAGAAATGTATGTGAAGAATGTAAACTCATTCTTCATGTAGAACAGTAGAACTATACCTATTACTCAAAAGAAAATAAATTCAAAGGCCGGGAGAGGTGGCTCATGCCTGAAATCCCAGCACTTTGGGAGGCCGAGGCAGGCGGATCATGAGGTCAGGAGTTTGAGACCAGCCTGGCCAATATGGTGAAACCCTGTCTCTACTAAAAATACAAAATTAGCCAGGTGTGGTGGCGCATGCCTATAATCCCAGCTACTCAGAGGCTGAGGCAGGAGAATTGCTTGAAACCGGGAGGTGGAGGTTGCGATGAGCCAAGATTGTACCACTGCACTCCAGCCTGGGTGACAGAGTGAGACTCTGTCTCAAAAAAAAAAAAAGAAAAAGAAAAAGAAATTCAAATACAGCAATAAAGACCAGGATAGTAGGACTGTCTCAGGAAATTATATCCATAGAAGACGAAGCCATGTAAGAATTTCCCATTAAAGAGCTCCTCGGCCGAGTATGGTGGCTCATGCCTGTAATCCCAATACTTTGGGAGTCAAAGGAAGGAAGGTCAATTGAGACCAAGAGTTCAAGACCAGCCTGAGTAACACAGTGAGACACTATCTTTATAAAACAATGTTTAAAATTTTTTTAAAAAAGAAACAGATCCTCAGTGAGGCATAAGGGTCTTCCTTTTTAAGTTTTGGGTTTTTTTTTTTTTTTTTTTTAAATAACTTCAGTATTAGAAAGTACTGTTGAGTCCAGAAGTTCAAGATCAGCTACTCAGGAGGTTGAAGTAGGAGGATCACTTCAGCCCACAAAATGACCTCAATCTCATCTCTCTTTAAATTCTGCCTATCTTGTGAGATCCTCCCTTTAGTGAGTCTCTCCTTCCCCTCCGTAATCCCTCTCTTGGATGCGACAATTGTCTTCTTTGAACCTCTTCACCACTGTCTGTTCTCCAGTTCCACTCCATGTAATCCTTGGCCTCATCCTTACCCACCATCCTCACCAGCCCTACATCATAAGTTCTCAGAAGACAGGGACTGAATGAGGGTTGAAAAGTTACCTATTGGGTACAATGTTGGGTACAAGTGGCACTTAGATTCTATCCTAAATATTATCTTCCACAAGCAAATGTTTTGCGCCCCACCCCTGCCATAAAAATGTTTGTTTTCAGAAGGCAAGGACAATGTCTCTCATTTTATGTATGCTCTGGAACCTTGCATCTAGTACGTACTAAATATGTATTCTTACATCTTTACATAATTTTTCCTAATGCTGCCTTTCTCCAAGGTTGCTCTGCTCTTCAAGACACATATATGTTTTTATATTAAAAAATATTACCACATGGCATATCCCCTCCCCCAACAACCTTCCTTTTTCTTTGATGCTCACAATGTACATTAATACATTAAAGGCACTGAGAAGTCCCGTAATAAAGAGACCTGTTTATTTTGCTGAACATGACATTTCCCAAACTCTTTTGTCACAAACTTTTCTTGCTTATGACACCTGTTAATATCTAGCAGTTGTCACTTGGAAAAAACTCAGTGCTCAGTAAATAACATACATAAGGCATTTTATCATTTAGAAAGCACTTTCAACACATCATTACAACTGAACTCCCTCAATAAACAGACTTGAAAAGTAGGAAAGTATAACAAAAAGCAAGCACTCTCTTGCTTTCCTCTAGTCCTATGCTACTTCTCACCCAGCAATCCTTCCTTCCTTCATGCACGTATCAACTGAAAGCTCCCTTTCATTGTCACCGTGAGACACTAAGGGTACAATGTGACTTGATCTGTTCCTCTCATTGAGACATGTTCCAATCATCTTGGAACTCAGAGAGTTCTTAAATATAAACTCCAAATTGTTCCTTTTCCTCTTAAGGAAAGAAAGGTAAGTTTTAGGCTCAGGAAATGTACCTTGAAGACAGAATTTAGGTGATTTGATTAGTGATGTTTACAGCTTAAAGGAAACTCATAAAGTTCCAAATTTGGGGATATAGCAATAAAGATTGAGTTCTACTGTATATAAAAGGAAACCCCAAATAAAGTGGTTTTAACTAGAGAGAAGCCTATACATATAAAGAGAGGCTTAGAGGAGTCAGCCCAGAGCTGGCATGATAGCCCTAAGGAAATTTGGAATTTGGGCTCCCTCAATCTTTAGGTCCCATTGACTTAACAAGATCACCCCAAGGTTCAAGATGGCAGCAAGCATGCTAACCATTAGTTCCTCATCTCAGATGGAATAAAAGGAAACAAAACAGAATAAAGGAAAAAGGTGGTATACCTTTCAGCAGCGTACGAGGATCCTTTGACAAGGCCTTCTGCCTGTTTTACCTCAGTTCAGGCTGCTGTAACAGAATACTGCCGACTGGGTGGCTTAAACAACAGACATTTATTTCTCACACTTCTGGAGGCTGGGAAGTCCAAGATCACATCAGAGTTGCTGTCTGGTAACAGCCTGATTCCTGGTTCACAGACAGCTGTCTTCTTGCTGTGTCCTCACATGGCAGAAGGGATAAGTAGTTCTCTGGGGCCTTTTTTAATAAGGGCAATAATCTCATTCATGAGGGTTCCATCCCTATGACCTAATCACTTCCCAAAGGCCTCATCTCTAAATACCAATCACCTTGGGCGTTAGGAGTTCAATAGAGTGATTTTGGGGGGACAAAACATTTAGTCCATAGCAACCCCATTACTTCTCTTTGACCAGGTCAAAGCTGGTCAGTAAAAAGTAGTTCAAAGAAGGCTAGGAAACTCCTTTAACTGAGTTCACTGCATCCCAAATAAAAGATAAGTTTCTTTTACTAAGAAAGGATAGAAGAGATATTAAATAGTCTACTAGAAATCTCTTCTGCTGGAAGAACACATGTCAGAATTTCACAATCTTGGCATGCTGAGCAGAAGTCATTTAGTCCAATGTTTCTGAAGCTCGCTTATTGATAAGAGTCACCTGCATGAGTTGGGTGGTGGAGGGATGGTGCGGGGAGACCCTCACTGAAATGCAGCTCCCTAGGTTCCACCCAGACCTACTGAACCAGAATCTTCAGGGAGAGGACCTGGGAATCCCTGTTCTTAACATGCACTTTATGTGATTCTTATCATCAATAAAGTTTGGAAACACTAAAATCTAATCTTCCACCCACTTAGTGGCCCCTCAGCAAATGCCTGAGGCTAAGGGCCCTGGAGTCAGTCCAATCCATCCTTGAGAAGCAAGAGGCATGCGAGTTCTTTCACATACTGAGGTAAAATCTGACAGAGCCTATGCCATGGGAAGGGAACAAGCCAATCTCGCTATAAGAAATTACTGTCCTTATAAAGGGGTACATTTAGACACCAAGACAGACACATATAGAGGGAGAAGATGACCGTATGAAGACAGAGGGCTAGAATAATGCACCTACAAGCCAAGGAATTCCAACAACTGCTGCAAAACCAGAAGCTAGGAAAAAGCAAGGGAGGACTCTTCCTTACAGAGGCTTCAGAGGGAGGATGGCCCTGCTACACAGACTTCTCACCTCCAGACCCAAGAAGGTGTACTTCAGTTGTTCTAAGCCACCATCTGTGGCACTTTATTACAGCAGCCCTAACAAATGAATACAACTGGTTAGTGAGGAAAGCGGAGGATGTATTTCCTTACCAAGGTCAAATTCCATGTTCATGGACTAAGACCAAAGCTATTTCCATGCACAACTCAGTCCGAGTGCAGAACAAAGGAACTGCAAAAGGCCACTTGGAAACAATTAGGCCTTAAATCACATTTGCTTTTCTTCGAGATTGTTTGAAAACAAGGTTTTTCCACACATTATCTCTGGGGGAATGAGGAGTGGTTAATTCATTCTTATGCCTCTGAGATCAAAACAAAATACCTACACAGTTTCCCTCCTAGATGATTGCTTATTATCCTAGAGCAGTGCTTCTAAACATTTTCTGCTCAGGAAAATCTCCCAAGGAGCCTAAGTAATACCCAACCCAGCTCCTCTCCAGAAAATCATATTCAGTTGTATGGGAGTCGGGTGAAGAACAGGAATAACTTTTGTTTGTAAGCTCCCCAGGTAATGTTAATGTGCAGTAGGGGTAAGAACTGTCTGAGGTTATATGAATGAAGATTTGTTTTTGTCCAAATGTCAAAAGAGAGGGGGAAATCCTCCAAAATTCCAATACTAGGAAAACCATCTTGTGCAGAATTGACACAAAGTAGCTATAGACTTTTGAAAGTTTACTTTAGAAACTGATTTTTTTTTTTTTTTAATTGGAGGCAAGAGTCTTGCTCCGTGGCCCAGGCTGGAGTACAGTGGTACGATCTCAGCTCAGTGCAACCTCCATTACCCAGGTTCAAGCAATTCTCCTGCCTCCGCCTCCCAAGTAGCTGGGACTACAGGCACATGCCACCAAGCCTGGCTAATTTTTATATTTTTAGTAGAGATGGAGTTTCGCCATGTTGGCCAGGCTGTTCTCAAACTCCTGACCTCAGGTGATCTGCCCACCTCGACCACCCAGAGTGCTGGGATTACAGGCATAATAAGCCTGGCATTAGAAACTGAATTCCTGAATAAATTTTTTTTTGTTTTTTTTTTTTTGTTTGTTTTTTGAGATAGGGTCTCACTTTATTGCCCAGGCTGGAGAGCAGAAGCATGATCATAGCTTACTGTAACCTCAAATTCCTGGGCTCAAGCATTCCTCCCAGCTAACTAGCACTATAGGCATGTACCACCATGCCCAGTTATCTTCTAAAGTTTTTATAGAGATAGGGTCTTCCTATGTTGCCCAGACTGGTTTCAAACTCCTGGCCTCAAGCAATCCTCCCACTTTAGCCTCCCAAAGATATGGGATTACAGGCATCAGCCACCATGCCTGACCAGTTCTGTAATTATTAGATTGGCAATGTTTTAACTAATGGCTCTAGGCAGGCTCTCAGGCAACTTATTTTATCTGTGGCATAATGATCTTTTATAATCAATTACCCCAATGGTTTTAAATTTTGTCATGGTTTTTTAACTACTGACATTTTATTTTCACTGTTGTAACTTCGCAAAATATCCAAATATATAAATGCAAAGATACCCACAACCTACGGAGTATGTTTTAAATACATTTAAGCTAAAAAAGTTTTTTTGTTGTTTTCGCGAAAGATGCAGGCTAATTAGTTGATAATTACTTAATTGTTGACATGATTATACTGTCAGAACTCTGCAGACTTCTTAAAACTATGTTCCTTTGGCCAGGCATGGTGGCTCACGCCTGTAATCCCAGCACTTTGGGAGGCCAGGGCGGGCAGATCACCTGAGGTCGGGAGTCTGAGACCAGTCTGACCAATGTGGAGAAGCCCCAACTCTACTAAAAATACAAAATTAGCCGGGCGTGGTGGCACATGCCTGTAGTCCCAGCTACTTGGGAGGCTGAGGCAGAAGAATTGCTTGAATCCAGGAGGCAGAGGTTGCAGTGAGCCGAGATCACACCATTGCACTCCAGCCTGGGTGACAAGAGCGAAACTCAGTCTCAGAAAAAACAAAAAGTTCCCTTATACTTCGGTTTTATTATTTCAAATGTGGTTCTAAAGAGTATATTAAATTATATCTTTATATTTAGATAACACTGAGAAGTAGCTTAGCTTTTATACTATCTAGTTTCTTGACATAATAAGCTTTCCTTACTCCACTTTAGAAACAAAGCGAACTCATAAATACAACAGACATACAAAGACATAGTCTTTCACTTCCTTCCTTTCTTTCTCTTTTCCCGCCCCTGTGTCAATGTCCCTCTCTTTCTTCTTCTGCCATTTTTGCAAAGCTTTGATTTTCCCCTTGGAGAGATGGTCAGAGGCTTGAGGATTTCCTGTCTACAGCTCTGCCATGTGCTTAAGGAAATGTGAAAAAATAACTGCCTATTTCAAGGAAAGGTTATTATAATCATAACTTACAGTAGGACCAGATTCTTTCCCCCTTGTTTGTTCTCAATTAGTAGAGATTACAAGAAATGTCATAGACGAGTAGAAGATGATAAATTTTGACGAGGTACTGGGGGAGACTGGAACACACTTCAATTAAGATGTGTAGTTTTTTTCCCCCAGATGCCTGTGGGATTTGCACAACTCCAGTAAAAATAAATGAATCACTTTTGTACTCTCTTACAGAAGCAATTATCAGTGGACACAAAGACGGATGAGGAGCAGAGGGAGTTGGAAAGAGACCTGAACAGGAAATACAGAATTTTAAAGCTTAATGAGACTTCTGAGAGTTTTTTTTTTTTTTTGAGACAGTCTCGCTCTGTTGCCAGGCTGGAGTACAGTGGCGTGATCTCGGCTCGCTGCAACCTCGCACCTCCCGGGTTCAAGTGATTCTCCTGCCTCTGCCTCCTGAATAGCTGGGACTACAGGCACCTGCCACCATGTTGGGCTAACTTCTGTATTTTTAGTAGTGACAGAGTTTTACCATGTTGGCCAAGTTGGTCTCGAACTCCTGACCTCAGGTGATCCACCTGCCTTGGCCTCCCAAAGTGCTGGGATAACAGGCGTGAGCCACCATGTCCGGCCGTGAGCATCTTATTTTACCCATGTGGAAACCCAAGGAGGCCAACTGACTTGCAGGAGTCACACACAAGTCACTGGCAGAATCAAGATGAGTAAATATAGCCTGCGGTTCTGTGCACAACATCATGTGCCAAGTTTTGATGCTATCTGAAAGTACCAGTAAAATGTTGGGCTGACCTCTTTGCCTCTCTGGCTTCATGTTTTACATATTTATCATCTCTCAACATGCTACAGTTGATGTGGGGTAGAGCAAGAGCTGCAAGTTTTGATGGTCCTGACTCAGTTACTCCTCTTGTTAAGGAAGATGAAAAACTTCTCTGGAGTAGAAAAGGGCTATTTTTCATTAAATGTCATCCATCAGACAAAGTTCAAGGCCAAGGAATCCCATGAGGCACATACAAAAAGGGCACAAGTATTATTTCTGTGCCCTTAAGATGGCCCAGATAACTTGGTGTTTCAAGCAGAGAAAACCCCTCTTGCAATAATAAGAGGCAGCAACAAAGAATAAACTATACAGGTCAGGAATAAAAAGGCTGCAATCTCCCGTGATATAGTATAATCACACAATAGGCCCAACATCAATATAATCAAGTTCCGAAATAAAACATTTCTTCCATGAAGTCCAGAACTCCAGGGTTCGAGTATCATTTTCAAATGTCAAGATGAGTGTCATAAACAGCAACCTAAAATCCATTAGTCAGTCTGAGATATTTTGAGCAAGAACCCTCAACATACGGGAAAAACCATATAAAAGCAGAAAATAATCCTTAAGTGACATTCTATTTATATTTACCTTTTAAGAAATCTTCATGGTGCTCAGTTTAATGACTAACTTTAAAAACTAAAATGATATACATATTCCATGAGTCATACAAAGCCAAGGCTGCTAAAGTGGGTGATTAAGGAAAACTGAATTATATGAAGGTTAAGTCCCTTTTAAAAAGTATATTAGGAGGCATTACAAAAATAAGGAAGTGGTTATAAATCTGAGTTCCAAGAATGGTAACTCCCTTCTATGGACAGAGAAAAACACTAGGGCAGAACAATTACATTCCTACGCCAGGAAAACCTTCACAGAAAAAAAACACAGAAAGGCCAAAATCACAGCATTTAAAAATGCATTTCATTGAGATGCTCCATATAGAAAATTAGTGATGTTAAATCAGCAGCTTCAAAGGACAGAGAGCACATACAGGGGATGTTTGCATAAATCTAAAGAAAAATGCAAAGTGGGCTGGGCGTGATGGCTCATGCCTGTAATCCCAGCACTTTGGGAGGCCAAGGTGAGCAGATCACCTGAGGTCAGGAGTTCGAGACCAGCCTGACCAACATGCAGAAATCCCATCTCTACTAAAAATACAAAATTAGCTGGATGTGGTGGCGCATGCCTATAATCCCAGCTACTCAGGAGGCTGAGGCAGGAGAATCATTTGAACCCAGGAGGCGGAGGTTGCAGTGAGCTGAGATCGCACCATTGCATTCCAGCCTGGGCAACAAGAGCAAAACTCTGTCTCAAAAAAAAAGAAAAAGAAAAAAGGAAAGTAGTTACACATCTGTCCACAAAGGCAAATGCAGGCGGGCTGGTGGCTCCCAGGTATAAGGGCTCATATCTGTTTGTGTTCATTAAGCGAGCAGTATGTGACCAGTATCATTCCACTTCAGTTTTCTTTTAGGATCTAACATAGTGCTATCCAAGAGATATATAATATAATACCACATGTTATATTGCCTGATAGCCTCATTTTATAAAGTACAAATAAACTGGTGAAGTTAATTTTAATAACATATTTTTTAAATAACAAGATAGGCAAAATATGATCATTTCAGCATGAGATCAACATGAAAACTGTTAGTGGGATATTTTACTTTTTTTTCATACTAGGTTTTAAAAATTCTGTAAACTTACTGTACATCTCAATTCCTATGCTATATTTTTATTGGAAATACTTGACATCTATTTAGATTTCAGGAGACTTAGAGTTGAAAACACACATTCACATACCCAAGTTGTTCCAAACTTAAGCATTTTCCAATATTTGCATTGAGCATCTGTTTTTAAATTTAAATTTATGAAAATAAATAAAATTAGCCAGGTATGGTGGCATGTGTCTATAGTCCAAAGCTACTCAGGAGGTGAGGTGGGAGCACTGCTTGGGTCCAGGAGTTCGAGTCCAGCCTGGACAACATAGGGAGACCCTGTTTCTAAAAGAAAGAAATAAGTAAAAATTCAGTTCCTTACCAGCTCTGACCACGTTTCACATGCTAGACAGACAGGTAGCTAGTGACTACAAGAGTGGATAGCACAAAGCTAACACCTTTGTCCCATCCTCACAGGAAGAGTATTTTCTTTTCCAACTTCCCATGGAATGTAAGTGTGGCAAGAAAACTGAAGTCATCCTATAAGGAGATAAAGATAACAATTTCTTCATCATCCAAACTTTCATGAGATTCTGCTTATCGAATGCAGAAATGGAAGAAATAATGATTTTTTAAAAAGATTTGATAGATAGGAGTATATAACTAGGAATAGAATTAGAGAGTATCTGGAAAAGGGGAAGTGAATAATATCTTTTGCATTTCTATCTTATTTAATCCTCAGAAGATCCCTAAGAGGGATGCACTCTTCTAAAATTTCTATTTTGCTGATAAGGAAACAGAACGTCAGCGGTTTAGAGATGGTCAAGTGGGGTATACAGAATTTCAGGTTAACTAATCAACCAAACTAAGTCTTAGTGATAGTAGTTGTGGACCTGTGCAGAAAACATTGTCCAGCGATTCAGTCAAGTAATTATGGATACTTACTATCTGGAGTTTAGTAAAGACAAATAGGACAAAGTACTGGAATGGAAATGTTCATCTCTACAGTCACCCATTTAAACCTCTTTCTATTCAAAGTGCCATAATCTGTAAATTATTTGCTTGCGATGGTGAGTTAACATTCCCTCTCATTGGACACAGAGCCTCTGGATGCAGAAGCTAGTAACCAGTAGTTTAAGAAGCTTTCCTGGTATCCTGAGGGGGGCTGGCAATGACTGAGCTGGATTAGACCTCAGACTTCAATTTGCATCAGAATCACCTAAGGTGGGAAGGTGCTTTTGAAACACAGATCACTGGGCCCCACTTCCAGAATTTCCAATTAGGTAGCTCTGGGGTGGAGCCCCAAAATGTTCATTTCTAACAATTCCTCATGTATGCTGATACTGATGGTCCAGGCATCACACTTGAGAAGACTGAACTACAACAAAGATGGATGTACTCAATTGAGGTAAATAAAAGAACCACTCCATTAAAGGAGCTTGTTTAGGAGGCTTGTATCTTTGTCAGCTGAGTGCCTAGAAGGTAACTGCTAGAATCTGAAGCAGTGTGCTGGGTGCCCCCAAAATGCAGACCTAAGCCCCAGGAGAAAATTTCCCATAAAGCAACTAAAGCTTAAACCTCAGGGCCCCTTGCAAGGTCTACTAATATGCTCACATAGTATATACTTCCTGTTGTTGTAAAATTTGCGAAAGTAAGATGTTTTTAAAGAAGGACTCCCATAGATTTTTATATAAACCTCAAGCTCCACAAAACTTGGATCTGTCTTTGGAGATTTCTCACTCTTGTTGATATCTTCCATGTTGTTTTTTAAGAAATAGAAACACATTTAAAGCATTTTAAGCATCACAAGCATGTTTAGCACTTGATTTGTCTCTTAGTAATAATACATAAAATAGCTTTCTTTAGTGAATTTCTGCAACATTTTAAATGGTTGTGGAATATATGCCCAAAATATACTCAACAAATTTTTTACTTAAGTGGTTTCTAATTTTTATGTCTTTATCACCATGCTGAATATTCTTAAAGCTAAATATTTATGCCCATCTTTGTTTCCCTAGTATTTCTAAGAAGAGGTGTTGATGTATACCATATGCTTTTTTTATGTGTTGTAATTATAATGTAATGTACAATTTTGTAACTTTAATTTCTCTCCACTTATTTTATCATATGCATTTTCCCAGTTGCTGCATAGTTTTAAGCTTAACATTTTTAATGACTCTAAAACTTTCCTCTCTATGGATATAACAATTTGTCTACTCCCAACATCTGGGTTATTCTTCGTTTTCCATTAATATAAATAATACTACAATAAATTCCTTTTTAAAGATTATTTACGGCCGGGCATGGTGGCTCACGCCTGTAATCCTAGCACTTTGGGAGGCCGACACAGGAGGATCATCTGAGGTCAGGAGTTCGAGCCAGCCTGACCAACATGGAGAAACCCCGTTTCTACTAAAAATACAAAATTAGCCAGGTATGGTGGCACATGCCTGTAATCCCAGCTACTTGGGAGGCTAAGGCAGGAGAATCGCTTGAACCTGGGAGGTAGAGGTCATGGTGAGCCGAGATCATGCTATGATACTCCAGCCTGGCAACAAAAGCAAAACTCTGTCTTAAAAAAAAAAAAAAAAAAAAAAAAAAAGACTATTTACTTGCTATAGCTTTCCTTAAGTGGGTCCAAAATTATAACAGTGGCCAACCCAAGCATTGTTTATAAAGCACAGGTTTGTAGTAGTGAAGTGAGATGTTAATGTGAACGGGGCCCATAATGGGCTTGATTGAGGTAACAGAGCCTGGGATACCCAACATTCACTGCTTTTAACCTGATTAAATGAGACCTGTTTCTTCCCCCGCTTACTTGCCCCCCGCCGCCCGAGACAGGGTCTTGCTTGATCACCCAGGCTGGAGTGAGGGCCGTGATCTCAGCTCACTGCAACCTCCGCCTCGTAGGTTCAAGCAATTCTCTTGCTTCAACCTCCTGAATAGATGGGAATACAAGTGCATACCACACCAGCTTAATTTTTCATATTTTTAATAGAGACGGGGTTTCACTGTGTTAGCCAAGCTGGAATTGAGACTTGTTTCTGTCTTGAAAGTTGGTTGACCATTCTGGAGAATTTCTTCCCTAGCTAGGAGGAAGTTGTCCAGAATCTTTCTGACAAACTATGGCTAAATGACTCACAAATGTGTAAGAACGGAATAATGATATCATAGTGTTGACGAAAAGAGTTGAACTCTTGGCTGGGTGCGGTGGCTCAGGCTGTAATCCCAGCAGTTTGGGAGGCCAAGGCAGGTGAATCACTTGAGGCTAGGAGTTTAAGACTAGCCTGGGCAACATGGTGAAACCCTGTCTCTACTAAAAATACAAAAAATTAGCCGGGTGTCGTGGCGGGCACCTGTAATCCCAGCTACTCAGGAGGCTGAGGCAGGAGAATCAGTTGAACCTGGGAGGTGGAGATTGCAGTGATCCGAGATCACGCCACTGCACTCCAGCCTGGGCAACAAGAGCAAAAAAACTTCATCCCCCCCCACCCCCAACACAACGACGGCCAATA
>NW_016811646.1:660931-664576 GCF_001698545.2 Rhinopithecus bieti
CCCCCACCCCCCCCAAAAAAAGAGAGTCGAATTCTGTAAATATTTGAAGAGATGTATTCTGAGCCAAATATGAGTAGCCATGGCCCGTGCACAGCCCTCAGGAGGTCCTGAGAACATGTGCCCAAGGTAGTCGGGGCACAACTTGGTTTTATACTTAGAGAGGCATGAGACATCAATCAAATACATTTAAGAAATACATCGGTTTGACAACTGTAATGGACAACTGTAACGGACAGCCTTCCAGGCTATCAGTGAATTTAAACGTTTTCTGGTTGACAATTGGTTGAGTTTGTCTAAAGACTTGGGATAGGTAGAAAGGGAATATTCAGGTTAAGATAAAGATTGTGGAGACCAAAGTTCTTGTGGAGGCTTACAGTGGCTGTCCTTAGAGGCAATAGATGATAAATGTTTCCTATTCAGATCTTAATCTCTTTAGAATTTGGGAGGGTCTGGAAGAAAAAGATCTAGCCATGTTAATAGAGATTCTTTACAGATGCAAATTTTCCCCCCACAAAGAAGGAGCTTTGCAGGGTCATTTCCAAATATGGCAAATAAACATATTTTCGGGTAAAATATTTTAATTTTCTTCCTTGTCTCGTAATGTTATGCCAGAGTCAGGTTGGAAAATAAGTCATGATACATAGGGTCAAATAAAACCCATCTGATGGGAATTTATGGCTTGTAGGGCATGACTCCCCAGACCTCTTAGATAGAAATTTGGGCAAGATAAAAAAATCAGAGTTTAGTCCTCAATAGTATCCTTTACATGTGGTTGACATAGCTGCCCCATCAAAACCAGGACTGTCTTATTCTTGTTTCTGGTAAGGAGTGGCAGTGTTCTTAATGAGTCAGGCTCTCTTTTGACCACAGACACAGATGCCAGTCAGTTAAACTGGGTCTCAATTTTGGTAATTTTCTGCCCAGGAAACACAGGCTAGTTAATTAGCCTACATAAGGTCTAAATTCATAACTGTGGTTCTTCAGTGTGGTTCTTCAACCACTTGAGCTAATGAGCTATAGATACAAAATAATTTCACAGTCTGGGTACAAAATAAGCACACAGGTAGATTGTAGGTAACAAGCCAAGGCCTCCAATGATGCTTGTTAATTTCACACAGCACAGACATGGCCAAGAGGACATGCAGAGCATCCTAAAGGAAACACATCCTGAAAACTCTACTGACCTTTTGTTTCTGTCCACGATATGAATGAAGTGGTAAATACTAAACAGAGAGGGGCCACAGGGTGGTGACGATAAACTGTCAGTATTTCCATTTTACATTTAGTCACTCATTCATTCAACACAATGACTAGTGTAGGAACTGGAACTGTAGGGAGAGCAAGGACAATTATCCCACGCGTCCTACTGTGCCCAAGACTGCCACTTGCCACCTAAAGCTACTTGTTCACCATAGGGAAAGGGCTTAGGTGGCTTTTCCAAATGCATCTAAAAAGTCTACAGCAATAGACTCCGATGACTGTTGGACTTAACTCACTGAACACTGACCAGAGCTTACAAAACAGTCCATCTTCCAGCTATTCACCAGGCACCGACAACTCCCAAAGACCTGAACCCAGCACCAGAAACCACCACCCAGGGGAAAACTGTGCAGCAAACCTTCACAGGCACAGCCAACCTAGGCTAGATCATACCCTTTGTTATTTTAAAACAAAAAACATACTTGTTATTTTAAAACATACCTACCTTAAGTCTCAGGTCCCAATTTGCATTTCGGGCCTCTTCTCCAGGCCCCACCCCTGCTCAAAACTAGTCTGACCGCTTTGATTTCCATATTCTCCACCCCTCTCCCCACCCCCCTTATCTCTAGCCCCAGAAGCCTTCTGAAAACTAATCCTGTACCTGGCTCCTAGGCGTCCCTGTCACTGAAGCATGTTTTGGTCAAAGTTTACCCATGATTACTATCTGTCAGCTGCCAGTGGAAATTGGAATGAGGAATTTGAAATTCAAGTTCAGGCCTTTATTTGGTCAGCTGGAATCATCATATTTTGTTCTCCTGACAGCAAACACCCATGTGCACCGGCAGTGGCAGGACACTGGCTCTGCACCCGGAGTTCCCAGGTGCAAGTTCTGCACCCTACTTTACCTTTGTGATTTGGACAAGAATTATGGCTGAATTGTGTTTACCCCAAAATCCATATGTTGAAGTCCTAACCCCCAGTGTCTCAGCACATAACCTTGTTTAGAAATAGTGGGACTGCAGCTGCAATTAGTTAAGAATAAGGTGGGCCCCTACTCCCATACAACCAAGGTCCTTATTAAAGGGGACATTTGGAAACAAACATGCACACAGAGAAAATGCTATATGAAGATGAGGCAGAGGTCAGGATGATGCTCCTATAAGCCAAGGAACACCAAAGACTGCCAGCAAACCACCGGAAGCTGGGGAGAGGCACAGCTGATTTTTTCTCACAGCCCCAGAAGGAGCTGAGGTTGCTCCTCTGGTTTAAGCCATCCCTTGAGGGTACTTTGTTACAGCCACTTTTGGAAACCCATGTAGCAAGATACCATGTTGCAGTTTTCTCATCTGTAAACTGGGAATACATAGGCACTTCTCTAATGAGAGGCATAAATAAATCACAGTTTGTTAAGTTGCTTAGAATGATACCTAGCAGCTAAGTGTATTTTAGTGGCAAATAGTTGTCCCCAAACATTCTTGTTTAATCAAAGAGCTCTCACCTTTTATGTTTTCTAGTGTGTCTTCCCACCAAGTTGCCTAATGAAATGCAAGTGCAAAAATAAGCCCACACCAGATTTCTCAGGAGATGAGGGGCACTCACACTTGGCTGGCACGGCCAGAACAGGGTGTGGCGGCGCAAGGGAGAGACTTTCCTTTGTGTATCAGCAGGGAATCTAGGCTCCCTCCCTGCTTGCTCTTCATCCCCACACCCACTCAAATCCCATCCTTCTTGCCCCGAAGCAGCCGCCAGCCTCGCCCTGGCCCTAGTCCTGGCCCCCTTTTCTGGTTACAGTCTCTCAAAACCCCAAATCATCCTACAGTGAAAATGTAATCAACTTGAAACCTCATTCTTCTATTTCACCCACCCCACCCATTCCAGGCTTTCAGTGAGGTATAGCGAGGCCCATACCTCCCATCAAACTTGATTTTCTGTTACTTGTCCATGTATAATATCTTTCTCCATTAGAGTCTCTTCACCCCACCTCTACTCATTAGTACTGGTTTCCTCTGTCAATCCCAACCTACCCAATCACAATAGCTCAGCCCCTAACTCACCCCTTCTATGAAGCCTTCTTTAAACTCCTGTGATGTTGAATGGCCACACACCAGAGTTCACTGTGAATGGCACAAACCTGGCACTGCCCTAATTGTTTCATGTGTGTCAGTCATAAGACCTTAACTAGATGGGACGTTTTGAGACCATTCATTCATCACACACACACACATTATAGGAACTACAAATGCAGGCACTATGCTAGGCACTGGGGTAACCAGCATCAGCAGCTGCCATTTATTGAGAAGTTTCTTTGTGTCAGATTTTATCCTAATCCTCATGATGATGCTTTAAGGGAAGTGCTGGCCTCAGCCTCAGTTTACAGGTGAGAAAACTAAAGGGAAGGGAGGGGAGGGGGGAGAGGGACAGGGGAGGGGAGAGACAGAGGGAAGG
>NW_016811646.1:665078-718428 GCF_001698545.2 Rhinopithecus bieti
AGGGAAGGGGAGAGGGGACAGGAGAGGAGAGAGGGGAGGGGAGGGGAGGGGTAGGGGAGAGGGGAGGGGAGGCTTTACAAGCAACACTGGGAGAAAAGAATCAGCAATAAACCCAATATTAACCAAAAGGGCAACATGGCAACCAAAAATGTGAATAAGATCACAGGTTATATTAATAAAGTTACATATCTAGGAAGTGGAAGTGGATATTCTACCATTTTTAATATTCTTTTACATTTGTTCTAAAGTTTTGCTCAGAATTCTAGGCCTAAAATTTGAGAGTCAGCTGTCATGTAGGTTCAGATTAAACTAATCAATATAATTAAGAATCCTCAAATTTCACAATTTTATAAGTTACATATTGACTGAATACACTGACTTAAAGAGTAACTTAAAGCTAAGCTTATAACATAAACTTACAGGCTTACACCATTCCCAAAGTTTTCAATGAAGGTGTGAGATCAGGTCATGATAGTTCCTATCTGGGAAAGGAACCTCAAGATTATGATGGTAAAATGGTGTACTTAAAAACAAACCCTTGTTCATCCCACACCTTATCACATCAGGTCACCAATATATTACAGGACATAAAAGGAAAAGTCTAACTAGTTACCTAATGTCACCAGCTGGTAACACTCAAGAGCAGTTTCCATTTCTTTTATTTTTATTTATTTATTTATTTTTAAGATGGAGTCTTACTCTGTCGGCCAGGCTGGAGTGCAGTGGCACAATCTCAGCTCACTGCAACCTCTGCCTCACAGGTTCAAACGATTCTCCTGCCTCAGCTTCCTGATTAGCTAGGACTACAGGTGCATCCCACCATGCCTGGCTAATTTTTGTATTTTTAGTAGAGATGGGGTTTCACCATGTTGGCCAAGCTGGTCTCTAACTCCTGACCTCAGGTGATCCACCTACCTCGGCCTCCCAAAGTGCTGGGATTGTGGGCGTGAGCCACCACACCCAGCCAGCAGTTTCCATTTCTAACATGGAAAAGCATTTAACTTCACCTACAGCAGCATGCTGCAACAGACTTCTACCAATAGGACAATGGGTCCTGGGCAAGCAGTCATGAATAGTTACTTCTGGCATGAAAGGAGACAAAACTGTAAAAGTCACTAAGGTTTAAGAACACTTTGGCACACCTTTATCATCCAAGTCTCAAACAAGACCCTCTGTGGAAACTGCCTGTGGCTGAATTAATCATCCCTGGTATCCATTCTCTCCTTTCCCTTCAGGCTTAACTGGTTTCAAGGCTGCCAGCAAGAGAATATGTTTTCCTGCCTCCCTTGCAGCTAGGTTGGGGCAAGCTCTAACCAGTTCCCTGTGAGGGCAATGATTTGTGTACCTTCAGTTTCACATTCTTTAAAAAGTAAAATGCTAGATGTGTGTGGTGGCTCACTCTCATAATCCTAGGACTTTGGGATGCCAAGGCAGGAGTATTGCTTGAGGTCAGGAGTTCAAAACCAGTCTGGGAAACATAGAGAGACACTGCCTCTACACAAAAAAAATAAGAAAATTAACCAGGCATGGCATTATGTGCCTGTAGTCCTATTTGGGAGGCCAGGGCAAGAAGATTTCTTGAGCCCAGGAGTTTGAGGCTATAGTGAGCTATAATGACACCACTGTACTCCAGACTGGACCGCAAAGGAAGACACTAAGAAAGACATTGTCACAGGAAAAAAAAAAAAAAAAGGAAAGTGTTTCTGCTTTACTTTCCTTCTTTCTGGTTCTCTGGGGAGCACTGTACAAAGACTTACGTTATTTTAATGTTTCTAGTAGCCACATTAAAAAAGTAAATAGAAACAGGTGAAATAAATTTTACTCTATTCATTTAATCCAATTATGTCCTAAATAGTAGCACATCAGTGTATAACTATAAAAAATTATTAAGATATTTTACATTCTTTCTTTGGTACAGTGTCTTTGAAATTTAGCGTGTATTTTACACCTACAGTATACATCTCAGTTTGGATTAGCATATTTCAAATGCTCAAGAGCCACATGTGGCCAGTGGCTAGCACACTGCACAGAGCAGCTCTAGAGGGTAACAGAGGACACGGGAAAAGGGCTTGGGTTCCTGGGTTAATCTATGGAGCAGAGCTGCCCCACTGGCTCTTAGACTATTTTTAAACATTTACTTCAGAAGAAAACAACTTCTACCTTGTTAGAGCTACTGTATGGGGTATTTTGTTATTACAGCTTATCATGTACCTAATTAGTATACCCATTGGGACCTCACAGAAGGACCCTGCAGCTTCTCAGTTATGAAGCAACCCTTCAAAGAATGAACAGGCCAGGCATGGTGGCTTACACCTGTAATTCCAGCAATTTGGGAGGCCAAGGCAGGCGAATCACCTGAGGTCAGGAGTTCGAGACCGGCCTGGGCAGCACGGCGAAAACCCATCTCTACTAAAAATACAAAAAAATCAGCCGGGTATGGTGGCACACGCCTGTGATCACAGCTACTCAGGAGGCTGAGGCAGGAGAATCACCTGAACCCGGGAGGCAGAGGCTGTAGTGAGCTGAGATCGCACCACCACACTCCAGCCTGGGTGACAGAGCAAGACTCTGACACACACACACACACACACACACAGACACAAAATGAAAAGACTCATGAGTTCACACTGAATCTCATCAAAAACCCTTCCAAAACCATAGCCTAAATCTGAAAAGTTGCTACAGAAACATTCTCAGCATTGGGAAATACATCTTAGAACAAACATATCCAAGGAGAATATGTGATTCCTTAAACTTTTCCTTGTTCTATTCTTACATTATAAACCTCTACACTTTCCAGCTAACCAGCCCACTGGGCAGCCCAGGAGGCAGGAACCAGCTAGAGACCATCAGATCATTCGGCCTCCCAAGAAAATAAAAATGAATCCTTTCAGGCAGTGCTTCCCAAAAAGTGAAAGCATTTTCATGAATACAATAACAACTACTCTAATCGTTGAATAATCAAGTTGACCAGAACACAGTGACTTTCCTGTTTTAAAAGGGAGGGACTCAAGCAAAAAGAAAGCCAAGTCTAGTCACTAACGTCATCTTTATAGACATACTGAACCTTTGGCCAACGCTGGCCCCTGTATTGCCATATAGTTGAAAATAACTACATCCACACAGCAAAGATCTTTAGGTAGAAACTCAACTGAAAATATCCACAGGATGATTCAGAAGCAATTTCTGTTTCACTCCCAAGGAGAAGTTCATGAAAGAATTTGTCAAACAAAAAACATGTAGGTCAACAACAGCCTTCACTCAAAATGATCAGGTAATTAATACAGAATAAAGACGTAAGACATAATGGTCTAAATGACTCATTACTTGTGTAGACTAGGATATTTCCCCAAGTTTAGGGGCCAAGCCCTGGGTTTCATATTGGTTTCCAGTTGGAAAAGTATTATGTTTAACTGAGAATTACGGTCTGGGGTAAATAGAATAAAGCTATGACCCATTTAGCCCACAGTGGAGCTCCATGTAGAGAGATGTTTTATTGGCATCACTGGAAGAGCAGAAGCAGCATCTGCTCTTCCTCCCTTCAGAATTGAAATGCATTTGGCTCTCAGGAAACAAAGCATCTTTCCCTGTCACAGGAGGAATAATGCTGACATTGGTGAGCTTTGCCACTGTGGATGAACTTGTGGTGACGTAAAATCACCGTAGAGGTCTTATTTAAGCTTAGAGCAACAGTGTAACATCTATTTTATGCAGTTTGAAGCTTCACAATTTAGGAACCAGGAACTTGTTAGCAAGCATGTGCCATGGGTGACAGCACACAATGCTCTCCCATCAAGAAAAACCAGGAGAGTTACCATCTGTCTGTTATTTACCAAATGTTTGACTTTGGCCAAGTTACTTACCTGCCCTCAGCATTCACTTCTTCCTCTATCAACTGCATTGTATCAATGGCCTTTACTGGATAGAGTTTTGTAAGCATTAAATGACAAAGAGCATGCAAAGGGGCTTGGGACCGTGCCTGGCACCTGGTGAGCATTCAATCCATGAGAGCTCCTTATTCCTGTAATAGGAGGTTGGCCATCCATACGTGTTCACTCTTGCTATTAATATTATGCAGTGGCACCCACTGAAAAACTCTGATGCTCCAGCCTCACTCTCTTAGATGCTGAAAATAGTCCCAAGGATGAACAGTGGAGCCAAGGTCTATGACCGTGCCAGCTCAGTGGGGAAATGCCAGGGCTTCGGAGTAACTGTTCTAGGGTGGAAGGGTATGGAGTTATGTTATGGGTTGACTTGTATCCTCCCAAAAATTCATATCTTGGAGTCCTAAAGCTCTCCCTAACCTCAGAAGGTAACCTTATTTGGAGACAGGGTTTTCACAGAGGTAATCAAGCTAAAATGAGGTCATTATAGTGAGCCCTAATCCAGTATGAGTGGCATCTTTATGAAAAAGAGGAATCTGGGCACAGACACATGCACAGAGGGAGAATGCCACATGAAGACGAAAGCAGAGATCAGGGCAAGGCTTCTGTGAGCCAAAAACTGCCAGCCAACCACCAAATCTAGGTCAGAGCATGGAACAGATTCGCCCTCGCAGCCCTCACAAGGAACCAACTCTGCCAGTACCTGGATCTTGGGCTTCTAGCCTCCCGAACTCTGAGACAATACATTTCTTTAGTTTCAGCCACCTGGTTTGTGGTACGCTTTGTTACAGCAGTCCTAGCAAACTAATACCAGGCAAAATCAGGCAGTGAGCAGGTTCTCCATTTAAAACAGGCTGAAAAGACCTAGAAAATATGTGGCATGGCACAAATTTGCCCAAATTTCTCTCTAGAACTTTAGTAAAGTCTCCTATCTCCACCCAGTGGGGTCATCACTGATTTTTTTAAAATTATGTCTGTTTAAAAAAAAAAGGCTTAGCTTGAAATCGATTTGGCCAAGGTTCCTATGTCTACAGAGAGACTTGGATTTTAAATACTCCCATTGTGTGTATGTGCGTGTGTGTGTGGTGAGGGAAGGAGGCCCCAGCATTTGTAAAAACTTACTATAAATGACTAACAACTCTTGAAAGAAATACCTTGGCAGAGATGTTGGTTGTCGACCCTCATGAAAGCTGTTATCGCTGTTATCTTTTTTTTTTTTTTACAGATGGAGTTTCACTCTGTCACCCAGGCTGAAGTGAAGGGGCGTGATCTCAGCTCACTGCCTCCCAACCTCTGCCCTCTGCCCCCCAGGTTCAAGCGATTCTCCTGCCTCTGCCTCCCGAGTAGCTGGGATTACAAGCATGCACCACCATGCCTAGCTAATTTTTGTATTTTTAGTAGAGACGGGGTTTCGCCATGTTGGCCAGGCTGGTCTCGAACTCCTGACCTCAGGTGATCCACCCGCCTTGGCCTCCCAAAGTGCTAGGATTACAGGTGTGCGCCACCATGCCCTGCCGTGAACTGTTATCTTAATAGGCAACAAACTCAAACCTCTGTCTGAGCAGGATATGCCTGGTTCTTCAAGATTCATGGGGTGTATGCATTTCTTTGGCTGAAAGCTATAATAGTTAGTAGCTGCTATATAAAGGTATACCATCAATTTAATCTCTCTTAGAGCCTGTCACTTTAAACTCACTTTAAACTGGCTGTTTTGATTTTTTTAATGGAATGTCTGCTGCTTCCCTATTACAATGAAATATAAAATTGGGAATAAATCTTTCATCAAATTAAGCACACACCCTCAAAGTAAACGGTGAAGGCCTCGATCACGTTTGAGTGACATTTCTCAAGATTTGTTACAAAGATCTTTCAACCCCATTTCCCATCCCTCAACCTCCATCCATTTCACTCAAGTCACTAAAAATTGGCATCTACAAAGAAATTCCAGAAGCCTGAGCATTTTATTAGCAAAGGGAAATCCCAACCTTTTGGCCTCATTTTCATGATGACAGCTCATTTTCCCTGTGGAACCACATACTAGCTGCTGCAAATATTTAAAGAGGTAAAGAAGCTATTTTTTCAAGCTACGGTCATAAAAGATACAAATAATGATCATTGAGAACTCTGTGCTTGCTTAATAAGCTAAAAGTCAGTCTATCCATTTTTAAAACTAGGATGAAAACTTTACAGTATTCTTCTTTAAATACTCAGGGTCATGCCATGGGCACTCTCCTGGGCTCCTGAACTATTAATATTACTATTTTGTATGTCAAGGGCCATTTTTGAGACTGAGTTAACCCACTGTGCTGCAAGCTGCCTCCCCTGATTGACCTTCTGACCTTTCCCCCTCTTTCCAACCATGCTTCCAATGGGAGTCCAGAAGTAAGCCTACATATCTATAGGCAACTGGTCTTTGACAAGAGTGATCAGATCATTCAATGAGGGAATGAATAGTCTCCTCAACAAATGGTGGTGAGACAACTGGATAAATTTAACCGATGAGATGCAAGAATGAATGAATTTGGATCCGACTCCTACCAGCAAGGCCTGCATGAAGCTCCACCTCCATAAAGCTCCCCAAATTCTCCCATTCTCAATGATTCAGCCCTCTGAAAATTTGCAGCATTTATCACCAGGCCCTACAACTTAACAACTAGTTAGTTATATCATCTTAAAGGTAACTTGAGTATCTATAGTCTATACTGCTTGTATTTTGCTCTAATTGTTTCCTACATGTTTTGTTTCCTCTTCCCACCGAGGTTTATCAGCTTTTTAAAGACAACAACCATATTTGCATTTCTCCTGTATCCTATCTCCTATCTAACAACTCAAGTTTAAGAACTCCCAAAATAAAGTTATAAATGTGAAGTAAAAAAGGTTATCCATCATAGAAATTTCGTCATGCTGTTTAGCCTCTGTGGGTTATCTGCAGGGTCCCAAATAGATTTAAGAATCAAAACCACTGGACAATGACACTGTTTAACCACAGCCCTCAGAGTCAGGCTCATGCCCCACCAAACTCACATGTGTCTTTGACACAGTGCCAATTGTCAAGTCTTCCGGAAAGGACACTCCCATTCAATCTTTACCCACGTGATGGCCCTGGGGTCACAGAGTGACCTGAAGGCCATCCATAGGAGGCCCCCTTGGGCCACTTTCATCCTATGTTTACTCCTGGATTTTGCTCACAGTGGCCACAAACTGATCTGGCCACAGACCTCCCAGACACAGGCTCGCTGAAATGCGATCACACCAGTGGGTCACCTGTCTTCTTTATGCAAGCGCGAGAACCTGATCTGCTATTCTCCTCTTCCTACCCGGCAGAAATACAAAGAATCCTTTCTTCCTCCTTTTCCTTCACACAGACAAGCAGGAAAATGTGATGCCCAATGGTTTACAATATTTTGAGACAGACCACTCATTTCAGGTTAAAAAAAAATTATAATTTGGTTCATTCAACTGAATATAAATGTTTGTAAACGTGTTTTTGCTTAACAATACATATATATGCATGATATATCAAAAACACATATCAAAAACTTCCAAATCAAAGGCATACATTGGAAAACAAGCCTCTCTTCTCCACTCCCTCCCAGCTCTCAGTTTGCCTGGTCTCGAACTCCTGACCTCAGGTGATCAGCAATTGTTACCAGATTATTCTACCCTCCAGACCATGTAAACTTTTGAATCCTACTTTTTATTGCGGGTTGCTAATTACAAGGAAGAAATAAATATTTACTAAGTATCTCCTGAGAACCAGGCCCTAAGATTTTTGACATTCTTTTTTTTTTTTTTTTTTTTTTTAGACATAGTTTCACTCTTGTTGCCCAGGCTGGAGTGCAATGGCATGATCTCTGGCTCACTGCAACCTCCGCCTTCTGGGTTCAAGTGATTCTCCTGCCTCAGCCTCCCGAGTAGCTGGGATTACAGGCATGCGCCACCATGCCCAGCTAATTTTGTATTTTTAGTAGAGACAGGTTTCTCCATGTTGGTCAGGGTGGTCTCAAACTCCCAGCCTCAGGTGATCCTCCTGCCCCAGTCTCCCAAAGTGCTGGGATCACAGGTGTGAATCACCGCACCCGGCCAACATTCATTTAATGCATTTAACTGTCACCCCAACCTTACAGGGCTAATACTATTTCCTCCACTTTTTCGGTGAGGAATCTGAGGTTCAGAAGAGTAAGAGACTTGTCCAGGGCCACAAACCTAGGTCCAAGTCTAAAGTCACTTTTAAAGCTACTCCCTAGATTGCTCTGTCTTTTGTTTTTTGAGATAGGGCCTTGCTCTGTTACCCAGACTGGAGTGCAGTGGTGTGAACACAATTCACTGTAGCCTTGACCTCTTGGGCTCAAGCAGTCCTCCCACCTCAGCCTCCCAAGTAGCTGGAACCATAGGTGTGGCCCACCATAGGTGGCTAATTTTTTAATTGTTTTGTGGAGATGGAGTTTTACCATGTTTGCCCAGGCTGCTCTTGAACTCCTGGACTCAAGATCCTCCTGCCTCAGGCTCCCAAAGTGCTGGGATTACAGGAGTGAGCCACCGTGCCAGCAGATTGCCTAGTTTCTTAAAATATACTTTCCACCCAAAATTCCTCTTTCAGGAAACATGGGCTCTCGAATCAAGCTGCCTTAGTGCAAAAACTGGTTCTAGAACTTATAAAGTTCTAAGAACCCAAACAAATGACTGCATGTCCCTAAGGCCTCAGTTTCTTCATCTGTAAAATGAGCTTAATAGTTATACCCACCACATAAGATTTGTGGCAAGAGTAAATGAATTTCATGTGAAAAGCTTAGCATAGCTCCCGACATTTGGTTAATACTTCCTAATGGTTAATTATTATTAGCATTATTATCATACGGTTGATTAACAAACAGGGCTTTGAAATGTTTTTATTGTTGTCTTTTTTCATTCCCTCCATTTAGCTGTACAGTTCTGTGGCTTGGGGAAACAATTTGGATGTGGAGAGCCATTTGAAATTGTTGGACTCCATTATACCAATTTCCTCCTCCCCGGGCTCTCCTCCCCAAGGTCTGCTTCTCAACATTTCTTCTCTTAGCACTAACTGCCAAAATCATAGCCTTTTCTGCTGCCAAATCCCAGAAGCTTTTACTAGTGTTATTACAGTGGATTTTTTTAAATCATGGAAATATTTCAGTTTTTCTAACTAGATTCCAGCAACACCCTCCCTACTGCCACCAGTTTTGATTTTTAAACCAAAAGTTTATGTGCCTATCATTCCTCTGGGCCCCTGTTCATATATATGGAAGTCTAGACTGATGAAATTTTGCTAAAAATAATCTTAACTTATATAAATGAAAGCTACCTAGATTACCTTGGAATAGAAAAGGGCATTTGTTAACCTGGTCACATAATTTAGAAACCCCTATCTGCTGAATTGCGCAACATTTTCCATTTAATTGCCTTTTTCTCCTTAGCCGAAAGCCACGGGAGATACGTAGGCTGCATAACATACAGCCAGCAGACGATGAGGTTGAAGGAGGTTTCTTAGAAGTCGGATGACCAGGACTTTCACTCTGGCCAACAGCTAGTTTCATGTCTTTGTCAAAGTCTCTTTGCACTGTGAGTTTTATTTAATTTACCTAAAGGATAAGAAGGTGAGACCAACTTTTTTCATAACGCTTCCCAGTTCCTTCTTTAAGTGGGTCGGTATTTTACCATCATCCCATAAGCATCTCATCTAGCCTGGGTTTTATCAGGGGAGTAAGTTACATGTCATGATGCAGCCTCAGGAGATAAGCTTCAGCCAGAAGTAGGTATGCAAGTTACATATTAGCCATAAAAGACACAGTCTCCATTTATTGCAAAAATACAGCTGTGCCAAGCTGTCAAAATATAATTCATGGCAAAGCAATAAAATCTAGGTTCATCTGTAATTACCTCGTCTGAAATGATAGCTGCACAAGCCCATTTTGAGAGTGACATACCTTGGCTTCCATCTAATTCCCTTCCATTAATTTCTCCCATTCCACAACTCTGCTCAAAGTTTCTGGAATGCAGCTAGTACAAGACTGGGATCATAGAAGGGGTTATGGGGTGACCTTTTAAAAAAATATTACCAGGTACAACCCCTCTACTACGTTTTTCTCCCTTTTCTCCTGAGGGAGACTTTGTTTCATAACTCTTACATCATAACTGGTTCCTCCAATCCAGAGTCTTTTGTGATAGATAACAAATGAGGAAGAGCCCCTGGAATTCAGGGGGAGGAAAGGTACGGGTAGCAATAGGTACCATTTTACCACAAAAGCCTTAACAGAGTTGAACACGTTTCCTAAAGCCAAAGATGAACCATGCTAAATTGTCATTCCTGAACCACCCTCATGAGAGAGACTAGCTTCTTCTAAAAACAACATTCTGAATCAGGATTTCTGGCAACCTTAGAAATGTTGAGATTTTTACTGATTCTTCCTTTGAAGATGTTTAAAGTGACGGTTCCTTTCTCTACAAGGCACAGATCCCCAAAATTAAAGAAAAAAAAAAAACATTTTGAAAGCTACGCACACAAACAGCAAGGAACCTAGAGCATGCCATCTACAGAAGCTACCCTGAGCTGAGGCCAAGAGCACTTGAGTGTCTGTAGTTTATTAACTCAGTAGTGCCTTATCAAGGTGGGAGGAGCGTTTCTGCAGCTCCGTGGAGAAGAAGGAACAGCCAGACTCTGAGTCACCGCATACTCACGTCACTCTTCCTGAACTTCGCTTTCAAGCTCTTCATGTTTAGTCCATTCAGCCTTCCAAAGCTCTAGAGATTTTCAACACCTAAGCGAGAAAGAAAGGACATATGTAGGTTTCCAAATAAGGTATTCTGTCTTGATTGGATTACAACTTTGGGTCATGGGAAGGAGACAGAGCAGGGCTGGGTTGGGAAGGTGGTCAGTTAACAGCTGAGGAGTGGTAAATAACATATTTCCATTTATAATATACTCCCTAGAAGCTTCTGACATTTTCATATTAACCAAAACTTCCATTTTTTCCTACTTATTAACATTTATTTTAACTGACAAATAAAAATTGTATATACTTTTATGGTGTACAACATGACTTTTGAAATACGCATATATTGTAGAATGGCTAAGTTGAGCTAATTAACATATGCATTGCCTCACATACTTATTATTTCACTGTGATGAGAACACTCCAAATCTACTCTCAGGAATTTTTCAAGTGTACAATACACTAACTATAGTTACCATGTTGTACAATAGATCTCTTCATCTATTCCTCCTAACTGAAACGCTGCATCCTTTGACCAACATCTCCCCATCCACCTCCCCCACCGCCCCACTCCCACACCCCTACCCCTGCTCCTGGTAACTACTATTCTATTCTCTGCTTCTATGAACTGGACCTTCTTAGATTTCTGTATCAGTGAGTTCTAAAACATTAAAAGTAGAGCAAGTCTAAGTTACTGCTTAACTGTCACTATACAAAATGCTGTATCTCTATGTTCAAGTAATTCCTCGACATATCTTCTGTGCTGCAATCATGCCATCCACCTCCTTGTGACAGTGATGAGGAAAACAGTTCATATTCCAGATGCCACTCATTCCCTATTTATTTTTCTCAGTGTTTGTTCCCGTCTCCCCTCCCCAGAATGCACAGGGCAGTTAGTAAAAAATGCCAGGAACAACAAAACCTCCCTCATCAAATAGCTCATTCCTCAGGGGGCCTCTCTAAACAATGCAAGACTCTCAGGGTCCTGTGGGACTCAGTAATTCTGAGTTGCAGCTGAATCTTAAGCAATCACTTCATTTAACATGGGTCTGTGGTCCCCTGGAAATCGAATGTAATTATCTTTTAGCAAGCATACATTTACTTTTTTCAGGGAAGAATGTTCCGAGTTTTCACTGGATTCTACAAGGTAGTTGCCACCCTTCAAAAGTCAAGATTGCTTGTCTAGTCTAAGTGCCTCATTCGCAGAAGTAGAAACAGAGCCTCAGACAAGTTTTGAAACTTGACTGAGCCACAAAGTCTATTCATGATGAGATTCAGAACCAGACCCTAAGGCCTGACTAGTGGCTGAATGTTTTCACTGCCCTATATAGTTTTTTTTTTTTTTTTTTTTTTTTTTTTTAATTTCAATAGTTTGGGGGTATAGGTAGTTTTTTGATACACAAATTTCTTAGCAATGAATTCTGAGATTTTAATGCAACCAATATGTTGTCTTTTATCCCTCACCTGTCTCCCAACCTCCCCTACCCCTAGTCCTGACAGTCCATTATATCACTCTGTATGTTTTTGCATCCTTATAGCTTAGCTCCCACTTACAAGTGAGAACATACGGTATTTGGTTTTCCATTCCAGAGTTCCTTCACTTGGAATAACAGCCTCCAGTTCCATCCAGCACTGCCCTATACAGTTTTACAACTAAAACCAAAAAGCCAAATCCTGTGTTAAAACATGTATAGACCTTATCTTTTTTTTTTTTTTTCATTTTTTGTGGAGAATGGGGTCTCACTATATTGCCCAGGCAGGTCACGAACTCCTGGGCTCAAGCTATCCTCCAGCCTCTCCCTCCCTGAGAGCTGGGATTACAGTCATGAGCCACTGTGCCCAGCAAACATGTACAGACTCTACCTTTTTCATTACATTTGGAAATGTACAAAATGTGTAACCTTTGCATGTAGATAAAAAAATGAAAATACACTTAGGTCAAAAAAGGCAAGATAATCTATATGAAAGTTTCCATCACACAGTAAATGCCCAATAAATGTCACGTGAAGCCCACTGCAAGTGAGAACAGGTGACCTTTAACAGCACCATCCCAGAGGAGAACTGAGGAATAGCAGGCACACGTTTACCACAGTTAACCACTGTACCTTGCCAGGTCAGCTCACATTCCCCCAAATCCTTATTATTCTGAACAAAACTGACTTGAGAGGATGGTTGGGGAGTGCAAGCCACTGAATGTAGTTCTCATCCTTCTTCATGCGCTTGTTGCTACCTCCAGAAGTCACCCAGTGACTCTCTGGCTTCCAATGTGTCTACTTTCATTCTTGCTGCTGTCATTGATTAGGCCCCTTGGATAAATGGTGTGAAAACCCAGTCATCATGAAGCACTTTGATGGCATGAATCTGGAGGCCTCACTGTAACTGCAGCCTCTCCACGGCCCCTTTCAATCTTCCCAGCCTCAGCAGGAGTGACAGATGCATGTTGCCTTGGAAACGACACACACCATAATTATACATTGTTAACTGCCAAGCATTTAATCACAGAGAAGGCTGGGCTAGTACCTGAATAGCAAGTGCAAATTCCAGGGCAGTGTTTCTCAAAGTCAGCCCCTAGTTAATCCATATCAGAAGGACCTGGGGACTAAATGGAACCTTTCAGCCCCTGTCCTGTGAAAATTGAATCTCAAGGGGTAGAGCCCAGGAACTTCCTTGGTTGAATCTTTTGCACACTGAAGTTAGAGAAACTAGAACTGATATAAGTGGAACAGGAACACACTTGTCAGAGTTGGGCTGGTTCATAAACCAAAGTTGGGTTTTTTTTTTTCAAATTAAAAACAGAATCATCTTTTGATGAATCAAAGTAGAAATAATGATAATCAGATATTCCCAAACTGTCGCTGGCTAGCCCAGGGTTTCTACACCAACTGTTGCTAGAAAGTGGAAATCATCCTTCGAATTGAATTCCTTCCCCCTTCTTGTGGAAGTATAATAACCAAGGAAACAGGATAAATCAGTCCAGCAGAAAAGGGAGAAAAGAGAGGCCATGTATTGGATAACCCAAAATCGTGCAGTTCCCCACAGCAGAGCCACTCAAAGCATTCCTTCATTCACACATTCAGAGAGCACAAAGTCTTAGGCAACAGCGGGTAAGATTTTTGTTTGAGGTCATGGGGGTTTCGTGGGTGTTGTGTTCGTTTTTCTGTGTATTTGTCTTTGGCTTTTCTTTTGCTTTGTTTTAAGCGTGCAGTGAAAAGTATACAAACTCTTATTTGAAGAGGATTAAATAAATAAAGCAATAATTCCAAAAGTTCCCAAGGGAAGGTATTAACCGCCAAATTGAGTGTCTTCCTGGAGTCCCTGGATTTGGGTGTGTGACAGCTGGGTGGCCCACGGGCCTAACTCCACAGTGATAGAGATAAGTGTCAAAGGAAAAGAAGTTCTGGAAATCTACACACAATGGTAACTCTAGAGGCATGAACTGTAGCTGGGGTAAAGTTATTAATAGATCACTGCTTTCCTGGTATTCATGAAAGGATCTCACACCTGGAAGCCATGGCTGGCGGGAAGTAATGTGGCCCCTGGAATAACGCCAGGTGCCAGCTGTCTCAGCATCTCCTCTTCCTCAAGATGAATAATGAGTAAACGGACTCGCCTTCCTTGGGCCAACTGGGATCTTACAGTCCCATTTTCAATCCCAAACTTCCAAAGCCCTGGCTGGGCTACAACCTATGTTGAGTAAAGTGACATCTATCAGTTTGGCAAGGCCACACTAAAGGCAGTCCTTGGAAAAGTCATTAAATCAAGATGCTTACTTCAAAAGAAATGCAGCAAAGCTGAATTAGCTGCACAGCAGCCTAACTGGAGTATGTACCAGACAGGATCATGCATCTATGGGAAAAGCTCTCTGAACTAAGTTCTCCCATTTGAAGCAGAATAAAGCATACCTACCCACTGAGCAGAAATACTAGGCAGTTTGTTACCCATTTAATTCAAAATAAGTCCCTGCAATATGGCATCCATCACTGGCCACCAATCGTCAATCACTGGCCAGCAATCATCACTGGCCGCCAATCATCACAGAATGGACGACACATTGATAGATGAGGATGGAGCAAGGCAGAGATGTACATGCTTGTCTCCATCTCATTTGAAAGACTGGATGCAATGCTGTTTATTTATTAATTCATTTTCCCTTTAAAAACATAATTTAACTCCCAATCCTAGCCTGCATTTTAAAATCTTGATATTAGCCTATACAGCTTTATCATTAACAAAAAAGTTAAACTTCTTTGAGTATTAAAAAAAAAACAAAACAAAACAAAACAAAAAAAACACCCTTACAATGGATATGGGGTTTTCTTTTGGGTGTAATGAAAATGTTCTAAGATGTATTGCTGTAATGGTTGCACAACCTGTGAACACACTAAAAACCATTCATTCATACACTTTCAGGAGGTGAAGTGAACGGTATATGAATGATATCTCAACAAAGCTGTTATTTTTTTAAAAAGCTTAATAATCTCTATTACATTCGCCAGTCCTTAGGATTAAGAAAATTCCAGGTTATTCGGATATGGTGGCTCACGCCTGTAATCCCAGCACTTTGGGAGGCCGAGGCAGGTGGATCATTTGAGGTTGCAAGTTCGAGACCAGCTGACTAACATGGTGAAACCCTGTCTCTACTGAAAATACAAAATTAGCCGGGCGTGGTGGCACATGCCTGTAATCCCAGCTACTACGGAGGCTGAGGCAGGAGAATCGCTTGGGCCCAGGAGGCAGAGGTTGCGGTGAGCCAAGATCGCACCATTGCACTCCAGCCTGGGCAACAAGAGTAAACTCCATCTCAAAAAAAAAATAAAGAAAGAAAATTCCAGGTTAGAAACCTCTAGACTGATGAAAAAAGAAATGCAATCAGGCGGGCACAGCAGCTCACGTCTCTAATCCCAACATTTTGGGAGGCTGAGGTGGAAGGACTGCTTGAAACCAAGCATTCAAGACCAGCCTGGGCAACATGGCAAGACCCTGTCTCTACAAAAAAAAAAAAAAAAAAAATTAATTAGCTGGTGGTGGTGGCACATGGCACGTAGTCCTAGCTACTCAGTAGGATGAGGTGAAAGGGTCACTGGAGCCTGGGAGTTCAAGGCTACAGTAAGCCATGATCATGCCACTGCTCTTCAGCCTGGATGAAAGAGTGAGACCCTCTCTCGAAAAAAATAATAATAATATTCCATCACAAAATATGGCAATACATCTATAGAATTCTCAGCCAAACCAGAACACTAACATGTGCCCCCAAATAGGCTTCAGGACTTTTTCTTCCAAGTTAAAAGGACATCAGACTTAAAATCCACACCACAGACCAAGTGCTGAACAAGCCTCAACACACTCCTTCTCTCCTTGTCCGCATCTACCTCTTCTCACTCAAGTGCTTGAGTATTTCTTTAGACAATAACCTCTCTGCAACAAAAATGGAATTTTAACCAAAGCCATATAAACATTCAATTTTCTCAATCCAGCAAAACAAATACGTTCTGTCAAAGGTCTCTCCAGACCAACTTCCCAGTGAAGGTATCTTTAACAACACAGCACCTCACGCCATCCGAACCCCTTCCAGTGGGCGGAAGTTGCTTCAACCTCTGCCTCTCAGACAGGGCTGTGCTGTGAGTTATGTTGCTGCTTCTGGAAGAACATAAAAATGGGAAGCAGGGCCCAACGGGTATTGTTCCCTCTTGTCCGATTTACTTTACAGCAGATTTGTACTGTTCTAGAAAGACAGAATTTTAAATACATACAAAGACTCAGGATAGGAACTATGAGCAGGCCCAGAGGACTCCAAACTGACTGAGAATACGAATAAAGAATAATTTAAAAATCATCTTATAAGTAGGTGTTAAATACTGTAGAAATTCAAAGAGTGAGAATTTTGAAGGGCTAGAAAAATATCAGAGAAGTCTTCCTAAATGGGAGCAGGGCTCTAATTGAACTTAAAGGAAATATGGGATTTGGACAGGTGAAGGAGGAAAGGGCATTTTGTCCATCTCTCTCACAAGATGGGGGACTCCTTTCTTAGATTTTCCAGGTAAGGGTCTGACACCTGTTCAGTCTCCCCAAGTGGTCCCATAAGCTATAGTGTGAATGTGTCCTCCAGAAGTTCATGTGCTGGAAACTTAATTGCCAATGTAACAGTATTAAGGGATGAGGACTTCAAGAGTGATTGGGTCATGAGGGTTCTACCCTCCCGAATGGATTCATGCTTTATGATGGGAGTGAGTTAGTACCTGCCAGAGCCCGTTATTATAAAAGTGAGCTAGTCTTGCTTTGTGGTCTCTTTCGCATCCACCTTCTGCCACCAGATGTCCCTTGCTAAAGACCAGCACCATGTCCTTGGACTTCCCAAACTCCAGAACTATGAACCCAATATGCTTATTTTCTCCGTAAATTACCCAGTCTGTGGTATTCTGTTATAGCAACAGAAAATAGACTAAGACAGTAGGGGTGGTAGGAATCATTGCATAGTTCTCTGCAAAGAAAGATACTCCCGCAGTCTGACTCCTTTAGACCCTGGATGTGAGTGAGGGATTCAAGAACCCCATTACCAGTTTTCAGCTGATTTGAAAATTTACATCTCAGACTACCTACTTACTTTGGAATAGAGTGTTTTCATTTTGACTGTACTTGAGCGCCCTGGCCATTGGCATATAATCAATAAATGTTTTACAGGTGAACATGCAGAACAAAGATATAGGATAAAGTGCTTGGATAGACTTTAGACCTCACCTCTGACCTTAGCAAGGCTCTCATGGATCCCAAGTGCACTGAGGAGGGTGAGTTCTCTGACACGGGTTAGCGTCATTGGGATATTTGTACAAACGCAAAATGGTAATTGGGTTTTACTATGTACAAGAGAAAAGCACTAAGGTTGTAAAAAACCCAGCTCATTTGGCCTCTGAAATCTTACCAGGATGCCCCTCCTTTTTCCTTCCCACCTGCCCCTTCCCTCTCATTACTGCTGTCCTCATGCAGCATTCCCCCCAGTCACATGCTAAGCCTACCTGAAGGAGCTGACCATTTTCAATAATGCAACATTAGGGTCAGAGGAGAGCAAGGATCATCAGCTAGTACCCTGGAGGCAAATTCTTAGGACAGAGATTTTCTCAGCCTGATTCTAGAACTATGGGGCAAGCCAGGGATTCCCCCCACAAATCAACATGCCTGCTGTGTTATTTCATGTGAGACCTTCCTCCCCTTCTAGTCAGGGAGCTCCTCAAGAAGGTAAGCGTCCATCCTAGACAGGGCCAGGGTTTCACCTCTGGCCTCAGCAAGGCTCTCTTTATAGTCAAAACTTAGTGAAACTTTGCACTGCTTAAATGAATCAATGATGAATGAATGAATGGGCACTACGGTTAGGTTGGAAACACAGACATGCCACAGTCATTTTAGCCTGAGGTGCAAATTTTCAAAGGATTTAACTGAAAACTGGTTAACAGGGCTCTTACTCACATCCAGGTGCAAAAGGGTCAGAGTGTGTGTGGACTGTGGGACGGTCTTCCTTTAGAGAGAGCTATGCAATGGTTCCTACCACACCTACTCAACCTCATAAGAGGCTTACAGGACTGAAGAGATTGGACGGTGTCTGATCCACACCTGAAAAATCTAAAATGGAGAGAAACTGGCCTATGCTTCAAGGATGGAAATGAAGGAGAGGTTGCTGTTGTGCTGTAATCAGCCTGAATACTGGAGTTTATTTGTGCATAAATATATGTTTCCTATGGAGCATGTGTAGACAACTCACAATAGAAGGAAATAAGTGGTGCTAGATTCTGTGTAATAGGGTAGATTGGAAGGACACAGAGGGCAGAGGGAAGCAGATTCCCTGATGGAGAAGCAACAAACTCGAGGCAATCACATGACATTCATCAAGGGAATTGCAGAAGAGGGGTCTGCAGTGATGGTCCAAGAATGGAGCGAGAAGAGGGAGATCTCCAAGGGGCCCCTCAGCTGGTGTGCCAGGGCTGCCACAGCAAAGTACCACAGACTGGGTAGTTTAAACAACACAAAATAAAGCCCAAGGTCAAGGTGTGAGCAGGGTTGGTTTCCTTCTGAGGCACTTCTTCGTGGCCTATAGATGGATGTCTTCGCCCTGTGTTTTCACATGGTCTTCTGTGTGTGTCTCCATCCTAATCACGTCATCTTATGAGGACACCAGTCATATTGGATTAGAGTCCACCCATATACCTTATTTTACCTTAATTACCCCTACAAAGGTCCTATCTCCAAATACAGGTACATTCTGAGAAACTGGGGGTTAGGACTTCAACACAGAAATGGGATAGAGGGGCACAATTCAGTCCATAACATTCCCAGAAATAGCCCAGAATTAAAAGTAAAACAAACATCTGTCAAATTCAGAACATGGCACTGTCACACTATAGTACCAGTCAAATAAGAATTTTCAGCCAGAAGTGGTGGCGGGTGCCTGTAATCCCAGCTACTCGGGAGGCTGAGGCATGAGGATTGCTTAAACCTGGGAGGTGGAGGTTGCAGTGAGCTGAGATCGTGCCACTGCACTCCAGGCAGGGTGACAGAGTAATACACTGTCTCAAAAAAAAGAACTTTTTTATCCCTCTAACTTCTTATCTTCCCCTGCCCTACCCCTAGTTTTACCATAGAGAGATCCCTAGAGGGATCCCAAACTGTGATAGGAAGATGCCGGAGGCAGGGTAGCAGGGACAAAGAGAAAAGGGAGAGCTATTTAACTTTAAATCAAATTTCAACATTTTATTGTTATTAGATTGGTGCAAAAGTAATCACGGTTTTTGCCACTAAAATAACAAAACCACGATTACTTTTGCACCAACCTAATATTTGACATTGAGGACTCTAAATTCTGAATTAAGAGTATTTAGCAGTTGAAACTGACTGCAGAACTTTTTTTAAATCTAAGAATAAGTCAGAGGCTGGGTGCAGTCGCTCATGCCTATAATCCCAGCACTATGGGAGGCCAAGGTGGGAAGATCACTTGAGCCGGAGATCAGCCTGGGCAACATAGTGAGATCTCCATCTCTACAAAAATAAAAGTAAATTAGCTGGGTATGGTGGGGAGCACCTGTAGGCCCAGGTACTTGGGAGGCTGAGGCAAGAGGATCGCTTGAGTCCAGAAGTTTGAGGCTACCGGGAGCTATGATTGTCACTACACTCCAGCCTGGGAGACAGCGCGAGACCCCCACTTTTAAAAAAAGGAACGGCCAGGTGTGGTGGCTCACGCCTGTAATCCCAGCACTTTGGAAGGGCAAGGCGGGTGGATCACTTGAGGTCAGAAGTTTGAGACCAGCCTGCCAAAATGGCAAAACCTCGTCCCTACTAAAAATAAAAAAATGAGCCAGGCGTGGTGGTGTGTGCCCATAATTCCAGCTACTGGGGAGGCTGAGGCAAAGAATCACTTGAACCCAGGAGACAAAGGTTGCAGTGAGCTGAGATCATGCCACTTTACTCCATCCTGGGCAACAGAGTGAAACTGTGTCTCAAAAAAAAAAAAAAAAAAAAAAAAAAACGGTCATAGATTTCATCCACAGACAAGGAATATACTAACCTCACAAAATAACTTTCAGACAGGGGGATACAAAACAAGGCTGCTTTATGATTACTATCTTATAAATCTTATTTATTCAGCAAACCAGATACGTTATAAATGAATAAACAAGCAAACTTTCTTTTATGAATTAACAAAAGTATAGATTTGTTAAAAGACTGCCCAGATAAAGTTAGGGGGGGAAAGACATAACAATAATGTCATCTTGGCAGTGAATCCTTTCCAAAATACTTTAATATCTCAGATTTTTTTCCAAGAAAATAAATGAGCACATTCTTTTTAAACCACAAATGTCATTTAGATACTGTATCATAATGATCATGTAGTAAAACTCTTTTGAGACCATTCATCTCCTATATTCACAACTTGCCTTTATCCAGGGGATGACATTTCTCTTGGAAACCAAATATATCATTCTTCTTTGAGAATAAAACCTGCCATCAACCAGGATTGATCTTAGTCTATGAATCAGCCAGAGCCAGCGGCACTGACTGACACAAAATTGGCTGTGGTTCTGGCAGCACTACTTTCTGGTCTGTCAAATCCATGACTCACATGCTCCAATAAGCCTACCAAAGAAAAGTCCCAAGGTTACCTCCTGTCCTAAATCTATTCAATTTAAAAAGCATGGCTTAATCAAAACAAACTACCTCTGGAATGTAACAATCACTCTAGGACTAAGACACTGCATGCAATTATCCCTTAAATCGAGGATATTTTTAAGATGATTCCTAAAATGCTCATCCTGTTCTGTGTTATCTTTTGATGTTCATTACAATACCACCTTCTAAACACACCACCGTGTTCACCTCTGAAGAGAAAAACCACGTCACACGTGCCCTGCAGCTGACCCCAAGGGTCACCCCAAGTCACTATGCATGGGTAAGCCCCTTCATGTCTTCCTCCAAAATCCATTCCTTAAGTTTCACCTATCTTGAAACCCAAAAGAGCCCATCAAGTTTAAACACAGAGATCCAATCCTCAAACATTAGTGGTGAAAATGTAAAATGGTATAGCCATTGTGAAATGCAGTGTGACAATGTCTTACAAAGTTAAATATATATTTACCATATGACTCAGCAATGCTATTCCTACCTATGAGAGAAATGAAAATGTATGTCCACATAAAGACTGAGTATTTACAGAAGGAGCATTTGTAATTGTGGAAAAAGTAAAACAACAGAAATGTCTGTCTACTAGGTAAATAATCTGTGGCAATTCCATATAATGGAATACTACCCAGCAATATAAAGGAATATAACATTGATCCATGGTAAAGCATGGATGAAGCTCAAAAACATTTTGCTAAGTGAAAGTCAGACAGACTTATATGATTCCATTCCTTTCTTTTTTCTTTTCTTTTTGTTTTTTTTAAGATACAGAGTCTTGCTGTGTTGCCCAGGCTGGAGTGTAGTAGCACCATCATAGCCCTCTGCAGCCTCAAACTCCTGGGCTCAAGTGATATCCCACCTCAGCCTCCTGAGTAGCTGGGACTACCGGTGTGCATCACCACACCCAGCTAATTTTTGTATTCCTTGTAGAAAAAGAGTCTTGCTGTCTTGCCCAGGCTGGTCTTGAACTGCTGGCCTCAAATGTTCCTCCGGCCTGTGCCTCCCAAAGTGCTGGGATTAGAGGTATGAGTCACCACACCTCAGGATTGTATTTCTAAGACATGTCTAGAAAAGGTAAATTTACAAGGACAAAAAGTTGATTGGTGGTTGTCCAGGGCTGGGAACGCTAATAGGAAGTAATTGCAAATGCCATAAAGGATCTTTCTGGTGTGAGGGAAATGTTCTAAAACTAGATGATGGTGATGACTGAAAAATTCTGTTCATTTACTAAAAGTCGTTGAATTGTATACTAAAATTAGTGAATTTTACAGAAAGTAAGTTCTATCTCAGTGAACTTGTTCTCAAAAAGATCCAATGGCCCGGGCACGGGTGGCTCACACCTGTAATCCCAGCACTTTGGGAGGCAGGGGCAGGTGGATCACGAGGTCAAGAGATCAAGACCATCCTGGCCAATACGGTGAAACCCCATCTCTGCTAAAAATACAAAAATTAGCTGAGTGTGGTGGTGCAGGCCTGTAGTCCCAGCTACTTGGGAAGCTGAGGTAGGAGAATCACTTGAATGCGGGAGGTGGAGGTTGCAGTGAGCTGAGATCATGCCACTGGACTCAGGCCTGGTGACAGAGCGAGACTCAGTCCCCCCCCCCACAAAAAAAAAAAAGATCCAATGAAGGCTGAGCATGGTGGCTCACGCTTGTAATCCCAGCACTTTGGAAGCCCGAGGCAGGCAGAACACCTGAAGTCAGGAGTTTAAGACCAGCCTGGTCAACATGGCGAAACCCCGTCTCTACTAAAAAATGCAAAAATTAGCCAGGCATGGTAGCGGACGTCTGTAATCCCAGCTACTAAGTGGGAGGCTGAAGCAGGAGAATCGCTTGAATCTGGGAGGCAGAGGTTGCAGTGAGCTGAGATCACGCCACTGCAGTCCAGCCTGGGCAACAGAACGAGACTCTGCCTCAAAAAAAAAAAAAAAAAAAAAAAAAAAAAGGTTCCGATGCAAAAGGCAAAAGGGAGGCCCTTTTACAAAGGAATTGGTAATGAAAAATATCTTTAGAGTGAGTAAGAGAACAGGTTCTATTCAGGGTTATATTTAATCCCTGTTGTTAACCTAGAAAGAATGAATTGCCAAAAGTTGGCTTACTACATATTCATTGGTTCTTTGACTCAGTTTTGAAACAAGGAAACTCAGACTCTCACATTCTGGAATGTGGGAGACGTCATTTACAATGATCGCAGTGGTGCCATTTGGCTTGTGAATCTCTTTCCTTACCCAGGCATCCAGTGTCTTAATACTTTTCAGAATAAGGAATATATAAATATGTTAATGACATAGATTCTGTGAATTCTGATGCCCTAGGAGTAAGGGAGTGGATGGAAAGTCCAGAAATTATTTCTGCTGCCCCAACTATCATATTTGGACATTATTCAAACACTGTGTATTCAATAAAAGGATTTTTTTTGTCTGCAGTTCAACAGAGAAGGGGTGCTGGCTCACGTGAAGGCAGGCCTTCCATTTCCTTGAGCAGAACACTGTGGCCTGGTACTCCAGTAGTGGATCCATGAGGGATCTGATCAACAGGGTCCAGCCTGCCCTCCTGCTCTCCCCACCCACTCCAACCAGGTCATTCTGGCAATAGCTGCTCCCCTAAAGGTGGAAATGTGTCCTCATCAGGGCTATTCAGAGACTCCGGGATTTTTAGAGTTGGGGGAGGGGAGGTAGACCTTCCTCTCTGGGTGAGAACTGGGAAACCAGGAGCCTGGTAGTTGCCCAAGACCCAGTCCTAGCTGGTTTGAGAGGCAACCAGGGGCGGTGGTGGGAACAGGGCTGGGGGCGCTGATTCCAGGGATCCCTGAGGCACTGCTATGGCCACACCCTTTTAGCACAGGATGTGGGGTCACATAAGGCAAGGTACGCCCCTTCTAGCCTAAGCTATTTCAAGTTGGGTCTCTGACACTTGCCCTCAGGCACCAAAGTATTTGTCAGTACTCTTAGGCTGCAAGTGACAGAGACTCAACTCAGATGCCACAGTAAAAGAGGTGCCTTGATCTTCAGCACAATTGCAGGTTGCATTTCAGTCTGTTCAGCCCATTCCTGAAGTCAGCAGCTAAATTTACTTCATGAAGCTACAGAAGTGAAATATATAATAGGATGACCTACAGTGTCCCCTTTGAATCTGCAGGTTAAGGAGGGCATGTTTACCATTCACTTGTTTGGCTATTCGCTGCTTGTGGATCTGTCCTGCCCCACTGCCCTCACACAGCCTCACCTCGTAAGTCCTCCATTCATGACCCTTCTCTAACATCAGTGCAGTCACTGAAGGAGACCTTGCTGGCAATCCAAGTGTGAGTCTTCCGGGCTAATTCCATTCTGAAAGTAAGTACTGCTCTTTGGCTCTCCTATAGAAATCAGGCCAACAATGAAAACAATCACAATTAACTAGAAGTGAATAGCATTAAATGATTTTTTTTTTTTTTTTTTTTTCCAGACGGAGTCTCGCTCTGTCGTCCAGGCTGGAGTGCAGTGGCGCGATCTCGGCTCAGTGCAAGCTCCGCCTCCCGGGTTCACGCCATTCTCCTGCCTCAGCCTCCCGAGTAGCTGGGACTACAGGCGCCCGCCACCACGCCCGGCTAATTTTTTGTATTTTAGTAGAGACGGGGTTTCACCGTGTTAGCCAGGATGGTCTTGATCTCATGACCTCGTGATCCGCCCGCCTAGGCCTCCCAAACTGCTGAGATTACAGACGTGAGTCACCGCGCCCGGCCGCATTCAATGATTTTTAAACCCTCAAGAAATAAAAAAGCCACTGTAACAGCTGGGTTTAAGAGGTAACAGCTTGGGGTCTGGAGATAGGAGTGGACCCTATCTTCTCTGCTCTCCTGGGACTTGACTCCGCAGAACTGAGGGAGTACAAAGGAAGGAAACAAGGAAGCTTGTTTCCCTTTGAGTACATACTAAGGAGAAATAGGAAAAACAAAACCCTCAGGATAGGCAGAAACAATGTAGGAAGGACAGATGGTAGAGAAGCTGCCTTTGGTATGGGTGAGAAGGGGTGCTGGGGCTCAGCTGGACCAGGAGACCTCAATGCCCAATGATAAATAGCAGTTAATCCTTGAATAGTGGTGAAGGTATGGTATGAAAACACCTAATTTATTCTAAACAAGACACCTGGAAGAGACACCACCTAACCAAGGCATCAACCCCCAGGGGCCATGCCAGACTGGATTTGCCACACTACAAATAGAAAAGCCTTTCAGATATTTTTCCATCACAAGCTGCAGGCTGTTCTGGGCCATGGGGGCAGCTAGATCCACCTGCCTGATAAAGACAAACTCCTGTAAACTAAATTTGAAACCCTAGACTTTCTTTCAATTTTCAACCACTTTCTGTGTGCACGCATAAAAAGCAAACAGCACTAACATGAAGGATGGGGAATGCTTCCACTAACCAGTAAAGACTGAACATGCTCCCCCCGCGCCCCACACATATCCACAAATCTACATACATTGCATCTAACGCAAGAGTTTTACACGGTAATAGTATTAAAGCTACTCAAGAACTTACAGTTTATGAGAAAAGATAAGAAGCCTCTAATTTCTTACTCATGTCATATGCACTGAATCCCAACTAGAAGCCAAGTACACAAATGATACAGAAATGTGGACCATAGGACTCCAGCCTACAAAATCATTGTTTTTTTTTTTTTTTAAATAAAAAGTCCACATGGGTTAATGCACTTGCACAAAAGTAGAGATATGGATTTGTAAACCTAAAACTCAAATGTCTATTATACCTTGTATAATTAGTTTGTGATAAAGCTATTGTAATTCTCTACAGAAATGCTTAAAGCTAAGGGCAAAATCCCAGTTAACTGGGTAAGAGAGAGCTTAATCAAATAAGCATTTATTGAGAACATTCTAGATGTCAGGTGGAGTGGGGTTACAGGACCTATAAGACATATTATTTAGACCAGTACTGTCCAATACTATAGCCACATGTGGCCTCTGTGCATTTGAAATGTGACTAGTGCAAATTGAAATGCACTATAAATGGGATTTATACAATGGATTTCAAAGACTAGTAAAAAAGAATGTCAACTCCATTATTAGTAAGTTTTATATGGATTACATATTGGAAATAATATTTTGGATACACTAGATAAAATTATTAAAATTAATTTCATTTTTTAAAAACTTTTTATTGTGGCCACTAGACAATTTACTATGATTTATGTGGCCTGTGTTAGTGGTTTGCTTGCATTTTTATTAGACAGTAATGATTTAGATTTTTCCCTTCAAGCACATAGCATCTTATTATTAATACTAACAAAGCAGATGTAAAATTAAGCAGAAAATGTATATGCTCCCAGCTTTAACAGTCACTTACTATCATAAGATCACAAAACAAATCTAGCAAATAATGGAGGTTAATAATTAAACAATGATTGATAGTTGTAATTTAAGAGATGCCCTCTGCCACACATAGAAGGAATAATTAGCCCACAATTTTATTTCACTTAAAGGCTGATGGACTCCTAGTGTGTGCAAACTCAACTATTACCCTGTTGCCGAGAAGACCATGTCTGTCTATGAAAGGGCTAGTTTACCACTCTGGGAATCTCCTGTATTCTCTCCCCGCTTACGTGGTGCCAAAGGACCATCCTCAATTAGGGCTGACAAAGGGGCACCCACAGGGCTACACTTATCCTCCTTACTGTTAAGAAGCTATAGCTTTTACTTGCTGTACAGCATCTAACAAAGTAAGACTGTGTTAGCTTATCCCAGCCCCAAGTTTTCTGTAGTGGAGGCTGAAAACTCCAAAAAAACAAAAACAAAAAACAAAGAACTATTACCCTGTTATATACTATTCAGAAAACATGTCTATGTTTTTCTCTATCAACATTTGGAAAATTTTCCAAAAAAATCAATAGGAAATTAACTATACCATTGCTTCATGCTAAGAGCTACCACTTTCGGTTTAACCAAGATGTTACTACTCTGTGTCTAGATTATGGTGGTAGCAACAAAAGTTCTCTGGTGAGACTGAGGAGCTTGTTAATACAATCTGGAATAAGATAAGACTGGGAACTAATAAAAGAACTACATCTTTAGATTGTCCACATTACATAATGACATAATAATAGAAGGGTAAATAGGGAGAATGCTAATACAGAGAAACAGTTGCAAACTGAACAGAAGACACAAGGCAGATGTATTACAATAACATGTGGGGCAACCTCTCTTTATTGCTATAGACTATAATGGCAGAAATAACCATGTTGGCCAATATATCAGCAGTTCTTTAAAGGTAGGGTGATAAAAAGCATGATGACATTAGTAATGATAATAACCGCCACAATAGCGATCCTTTAAAGATTACTTTGCAAAATTTTATTTTTAAAATTATTTTATTATAAATGAATATCATCTCATTTAATGCCCACAGGCACTTCAGAATTAGATGCTATTGTTATTATTCTCATCTTCCAGACTAGGAAATTGCAGCAGAAAAAGTTTATTTAGCCAAAGGGGCATAGCGTACAAATAGAGGAGGCTAGATTAAACTAAGGTTCAATTTCCAAGCCCAAGACGTGATACTGGGCTGCAGGTGAGACAACACCAGTAATTTTTAAAAGTCTGGCCAACAGACCAATCTTTGTAGTGCTTAAAAGAAAAAATTCAGTTGCCTTCAAAGATGGAACCAGTCCTCAGAATTGCTGCTGGCACATAGAGGTCCCTCTAGGAAATGTGAATGGACCAATTTGCAAAAGGCATTCCTTCTGGCTGTTTTCGTCCTCACTCACACACCCCTGCCTCACTGGAATGAAGGTAGCATCTTTATTTCTTTGTTCTCACATGGAGAGCATATGCTTAAGGAATAATTTTACACAAAGTCAATAACAGAGAAAATATAAAGATAATTATAGACAAGTGAAATGGCTATTTTTACATTACAGCAGACTGGGATGGAGGTTTCCATGTATTGGCGACAATTTGGAAAACCAGAATGTTTAGATACTTACGTACTTCTCTAACATTAGGACATTTCTGTTCCTTAAGAAATTATTCCATCCTGTATAACTCTCTCTAGCCTATAAAGAAGAAAATACTGCAATTCTTCAGGACAATCTAAGCACTGATACTACACAAGTGGAATCCTGAAAAACATCACCCAGCGAGACAAGAATGGGGCAGAGGTGCACAGTGCTATTGTTCAGGAAGCCACACACAAAAGTGCCCACAGCCCGCAGCCTGCCACCCGAGCCTGTAGCACTTATCACCAGGACAGGGTGAGTCGCTCCCTTTTCTTTTGCCACCATGGATATAAACACCTACTTTCAATTTATTTGATCAAAGAGGCATAGAATCAAATACCCTTTGTTGTAGGGGCTATGCACTTAAAATAATCAGGGGTTGTTTTAAAGAAGAGACAGAAAGCAAGCCTGCTGCCAAACAAGGCACAAACACTAACAAAGCCATCAACAGATTGGCTGGGAGACAGATAGGTATCACTTGGAGGAAATCGGTGCATCGTGTGCCTGTCTCATTAGGCTTTTAGAGACTGTAGAAGAAGAGCAATTGCAAAAGGAAACAAATAGCACACCCAACACTGTGTAAAGTTGTATAGCACAGAAAGAACCTAATTATCGGCTGGGTATGGTGGCTCACGCCTGTAATCCCAACACTTTGGGAGGCCAAGGCAGGGGGAGATTACGAGGTCAAGAGATCGAGACCATCCTGGCCAACATAGTGAAACCCTGTCTCTACTGAAAATACAAAAATTAGCTGGGCGTGATGGCGCATGCCTGTAGTCCTGGCTACTCAGGAGGCTGAAGCAGGAGAATCGCTTGAACCTGAGAGGCAGAGGCTGCAGTGAGCCGAGATGGTGCCATTGCACTCTGGCCTGGGGACAGAGTGAGACTCTGTCTCAAAAAAAAAAGAACCTAATTACCTAGGAATTTATCAAGATTGCTGAGAGGCTGTATACATCATGAAGTTAGTGGCAGACATGAGTTTTCCTCAAAAAACAAAACACTCCAAGAAAATCTTGGATGGTAAGTATATGGATATTGACGACAGTTTCCATGCCTACATTTTAAATAGTTTTTTTTTCCCAATTTAAAAAAGCTCATAAGAAATGTGAAATGTTTTCTCAAAAGAGAAAATGATATCAACTCCAAAGAAAATCTAAGAAATTTTTTTATTTCTTTAAACAAAGACCCAAGAAGGTTGTGAGAGCATTTGCATCAACTTGTACCCATGATAAATAGAAACCGGGCCTGAAGTGGGCCTGTGCTTGGAGACAGAAAGATGGAACACTCAGCACCCTGCCTGGTGCTATGGCCTCCTAACAAGTTAAATAAAGGATGCTGAACCCTTCCTGGGGCCCACTTTTTTTTCTTTTTTTGAAACAGTCTTGCTCTCTTGCCCAGGCTGCAGTGCAATGGCGCAGTCTTGGCTCACTGCAACCTCCGCCTCCCGGTTCAAGTGATTCTCGTGCCTCAGCCTCCTCCCGAGTATCTGGGATCACAGGCGCGCGCCACCATGCCCTGCTAATTTTTGTATTTTTAGTGGAGATGGGGTTTCACCATGTTGGCCAGGCTCATCTCGAACTCCTGACCTCAAGCAATCCACCCGCCTCAGCCTCCCAAAGTGCTGGGATTACAGGCGTGAGCCCACCCCTGTCTTGGCTGCCTTTCTTAGAGAAGAAAGAAAATGCAGCCAGTTGTCCATGAGCCTCCTGGCTCACAAGTTCCCACATCCTCTGGGTGGCTGAGAAGAGGCCACTATATATGGCTGTCCTCTCTCAGCAACAGAAGTAATTCCTCTCATGTTTGAAAAAGGATCAATCACCAATATGTCAGCTTTCGTGGGAGGAGATGTTCAAATTACTTGAGCATTCTTGTCAAATTAAGAGGCTCAGCACGGAATCTGTCAACTCACCAACAAAGCCCTACAAACATTTGTTACATGGTTCTCACAGCCAAGGGCCTGGGTCCTGTACCTCTTCTGACCTCCATGCTGCCGCTCAATGCCATTGGCCTCCCCTGGAGCTCCCAATTTTGACCCTCTTCTTTGAGGTGAATTGTCCAAGTCTATACAAGTCTTCTGCACTTAAGACTTAGGAGTCTTTCCTCAAAAATCAAAAGTAGCCCAAGGAAACTCTGAATGGTAAATATATCGTTATCGGCTATAATTTCTATGCCTACGTTTTCAATAGTTCTTTTCCAATAAATAAAAAAAAAAACAGGCTCAGGCAGGGCATGGTGGCTCATGCCTGTAATTCCAGCACTTTTGGGAGGCTGCAGCAGGCGGATTGCTTGAGCTCAGGAGTTTGAGACCAGCCTGGGTAACATGATGAAACCCCGTCTGTACAAAAATACAAAAATTCACCAGGAGTGGTGGTACACACCTGTAGCGCCAGCTACTAGGGAGGCTAAGGTGGGAGGACTGCTTGAGCCCAGGAGGTCAAGGCTGCGGTGAGCTAAGATTGTACTATTGCACTCCAGCCTAAGGGACAGAGCGAGATCCTGTCTCAGAAAAAAAAAAGAAATGTGAACATTTTCTCAAAATAGAAAAATGATATCAATTCCAAATAACAATTATAATTAGCTACATACAGGACTCTCAAGGTCTCTGTTGACCTGTGAGAGAGACAGAAAATTACAATGTGTAGAAGCACAGCACTAAGCAGCCAGTACTAGGGCCTCATCCATCTCTGCCTCTCATTAACTGTCCCTTTCCAAGGGGCCATTTCTCTAGACCTCAGCCTCATCTGTGAAAAGAATTCCCTCCCACCACTGCCACCCCATTCCCACCACTAACAGTCGCCTTGTACTGTGGCAGATTGCGACCATATCTAACCTGGCTAAAACTCTTAAGTCCTCAAGGGCAGGGCTTGTTATTCATCCAGAGATCTTCTAATACCCAATTATCCCATCAACACATACCGGGAAACCTAACAATGACTAGTCAGCCCTGATCTTGCTCGGGGACAGTCCAGCAGCAAGGTGCCTATGGCAGAGAAGGTGCTCAAGTCAATTACAATGACCCATCCAAAGAGCTTTTGTCAGGTCAGGCAGGCAGCCTCTGTTACAGGCAGATCTGCAGCCCTTTTTGTCAGTTTTTGACTGAAATGGCTTGAGGACGTCACCCAAGGTGAACACTGATAGAAGCAGGCAGCTCTGAGTACAGCTGACACGGCAGTCCCTTCCCCTGTGCACAATACTTCCCACAGAAGCATGTTTTCCTCCAGAAGAGCAGGCTTCCAGCTGAGGGTCAGTTCCCTAACTAGAAGTGTGGCCCTGTCTTCTTCAGGTCCCCATCAAGACAGCCCCATCAGGCTGGGGGGCCAAGAAGAAAAGGGCAAAGCGAAGAGCCAGTTGGGGATATTTCCCCCACTGGGCTGAGCAGCCAAAGGCCTACCTGTGAGCCTAGGAGTACTGCCAGGGGGTGCCCAGGACATTTGTGAGCCTAGGAGTACTGTCGGGAGGCTAGGACATCTGTGAGCCTAGGAGTACTGTCAGGGGGTGCCTGGGACATCTGTGAGCCTAGGAGTACTGTCAGGGGGTGCCCAGGACACCTGTGAGCCTAGGAGTACTGTCAAGTGGGGTGTGGGACATTTCCTGTGAGCCTGTGAGTATTGTCAGGTGGGGCCTGGAACATCTCCGTTCCCTCCTGTTAACAGCAAAACTGGGAAACTGTTGCCAGCAAAAGCTGGAGACAGGGCAGACCCAACTCCTTGGGGTGAGAAACTTAAGACATATCCTTAGAATTCATCAGATCTCTGTGAAATAGTCATACTACAAAACCACCTTTTCATTGCATCTAAACTGCATTTTATTACATCCAATAGAAATAGATCCTGAAAATGGTCAATAGTATGTAGATTGTTTGACATAGCAACCGATGACTAGTTTTCAAATTGAGAGTATAAAACCCACAATTATTACTTTTCACTCATGTATGATAGGTTATCAAACTGTCCTGGGGGATAGCGGCACATGATAGAAAAATAGAGCCCTTGTAATTGTATTCTCAAACTTTGATAGGTGGTCAGTGTGGGTTCTTAACCTGGGTATTCCAAAGAGGTTTATAAATGGCCTTAGGGCAAGAAGTTCCATGAAACTCATGAGACTGATAAAAATTATGCATTTATAGCATCATTGTACATACATCAGATTCTCCAAGGAAGAATGGTCCAAAACCCCCATCAGATTTGCAAGTGCCCATCTATGCCTCACGAATATTTAAGAATCACTGCTAGATGGTCTTCTTCTCTGGTTTGCAAATGGATTCCTCTTAGAGGGGGAAAAAAAAAGAAAAAAAAGAAAAACACTTTACTCTGTGATGCCCTAGTGCAAAAGGAAGCTTCTCCCGCCTTTGATTCCCCACCAGTTATCACTGCCAGTTTTCTGAGTGTCTGTCACTTCAGCTAGCAAAAGGAACTGGACAGACTTAGTGAAAGTGAAAAGAGGCTACTTGTTAGTTTTAGAGTTATTACCTCTTTGATAAGAACAGCTAAATTAAGTAAACTGATTGCATAAACGTGGAACCAACCCAAATGCCCATCAATCAATGAGTGGATAAAGAAACTGTGGTATATATGTATGATAGAATACTACTCAGCCATAAAAAGGAGTGAATTAATAGCATTCACAGTGACCTGGATGAGATTAGAGACTATTATTCTAAGTGAAGTAACTCAGGAATGGAAAGTCAAACATCGTATGTTCTCACTCATAAGTAGGAGCTAAGCTATGAGGATGCAAAAGCATAAGAATGACACAATGGACTTTGGGGACACAGGAAGAAAGAGTGGGAAGGGAGTGAGGGATAAAAGACTACAAATAGGATGCAGTGAATACTGCTCGGGTGATGGGTGCACCAAAATCTCACAAATCACCACTAAAAAACTTACTCATGTAACCAAACACCACTAGTTCCCCAATAACCTATGGAAATAAGAATATCTTATCGATAGCAATACCTAAAATAGATATGTAAAATTAAGTTGAGCTTTAAAAGGTAATATAATAAATAAGTGTAAGGGAAACTGGTTCCTTGATAATAAGCTTTGGTGTTCACTAAATGTCATGTTTTTTTTCTTTTTTTTGAGACAGTGTCTTGCTGTCACCCAGGCTGGAGTACAGTGGTGTGATCTTGGCTCACTGCAATATATATACACTTCTTTTTTGTTTAAGTAGATACGGGGTTTTGCCATGTTGCCCAGACTGACCTCCAACTCCTAAGCTCAAGTGGCCTGCCGTCCTCGGCCTCCCAAAGGGCTTGGATTACAGGCCTGAGCCACTGTGTCCGGCGTAAATGTCAAGTTAAGAAAAAAAGAAAGAAAGAAAGAGAGAGAGAAGAGAGGAAGGAAGGAAGGGAAGGAAGAGGCCGAGGGCGAGGAGTGAGGGAGGGGAAGAGAGGAGGAGAGGAGGAGGAGAAGGGAGGGAAGGATAGGGGAAGGAAGGGAAAGAGGAAGGAGAGGAAGGAAGAAGAGAAGGGAAGAAAAAAATAAAAAAGAACCCATGTATTTCCTTCCACTATACAGTAAGCTTCTTGGAGTATAATCACCTTTTCTCACAACTAGGTTCTGTTTATTTAGAAGCAGGGATTAGCAAATCATGAAGAACTTCCCAAAAGTGTCCCCTTGCCCAGGTGTGACATACGGTCATGGAATTCTACAGCCAGACTGTAATTTCCTGTGAATGACATTCGCTACAGAAGGGACTGGCCTAGATCGCAAATACGGTTAGATGAGGTGACACTGATCACAAAAACTCAGCGGGTGAATCAATCAAGACACGATGCACAAACTTCCCCAAAAAGTAGATAAGGAGGAAAAGTGTTTCTTTCACATCTTCTGAACTTCGACTTGGTATTTCCCTGCTGATTTCTGCCTTTTGATTATTGTTTAATTCTCCTCTAGACTAGGACAGCTCTATATCTGATGACCGCCATGAGGGGCTTAACGACCTCTGAGGCAGGAGTAGTTCAGAGATGTTAATCTCCTACTGTGTGGCAGATACTCTACTGGACACATAGAATATAAAATTGAAGAACAAGGCATGCTTCCTTCAATCGAATAGAAGAATGTTCTGTTTTGTTTTTAAACACATGGTTAAGTCAGTAAAGTTACTTTTTATTTGTATTTTTTAATTTTTTATGACAGGGTCTGACTCTGTTGCCCATGCTGGGGTGTAGGGGTGAGATTTCAGCTCACTGCAACCCTCGATCTTGTGGGTTCAGGTGATCCTCCCACCTCAGCCTCCTGGGTAGCTGGGACTGCAAGAATGCACCACCATGCCCAACTAAGTTTTGTATTTTTTGTAGAGATGAGGTTTCGCCATGTTGCCCAGGCTGCTCTTGAACTCCTGGGCTTAAGCGATCTTCCTGCCTCAGCTTCTCAAAGTGCTAGGATTACAGGTGTGAGCCACCATGCCTGGCCAAAAGTTACTTTTTAAAATACTGATTAAATTTGCTGATATCTCTCAGTAGGTCTGATATCAAAGACAAGGCTAATTTCTTTGTTCATTGTAGCTGAACATTGTAGATGGCTGGAGCTAGAAAATTGACATTTGATGAACAATCTTTATCTTTTGTTGAACCACCTGTACTTTTCAGCTCATAACTAACTACAAATTGAAGAGAAGTCTCTTTAGACTGGGCGTGGTGGCTCATGCCTGTAATCCCAGCACTTTCGGAGGCCAAGGTAGGTGGATCACTTGAGGTCAGGAGTTCGAGATCAGCCAACATGGTGAAACCCCATCTCTACTAAAAATACAAAAATTAGCCAGGCATGGTGGCATGCACCTGTAGTCCCAGCTAGTCAGGAGGCTGAGGCAGGAGAATTGATTGAACCTGATAGGCGGAGGTTGCAGTGAGCCAAGATCACCCCACTGCACTCCTGCCTGGGCAACACAGTGAGACTCGTGTCAAAGAAAAAAAAAAGGAATCTGTTTAAATTGTGCAACATTTTAATAATAATCATATAATTCTATGCTTATGGTTTTCAGCTTAAAGGTTAACTAAGCCTATCCAGATTCATAATATACCGATTTCTTTCAATATCATTTTATTACAGAGGATGTAATAAAAATTGTAAATGGCGTACTTCAATATTCTAGCAATGTTTTAAAGGATTATCATCAGTATCGTATACCTAATATAGTTTACTGGGGAAAAAAAAATCTAGACTCCTTTTCCCTATCACCATATAAAATACACCCAAGAGGCCTCTGATATATTTAGCTTTCTTTTGTCAGCTCCTATACCCATCATGCAAGGTAGAGAAAATTCAATTGGCTTCTAGCGAAACAATGTACTGGTGTTATAACAGTGAATGTTTTTTGTGCCATGAATTAAGGACTGCATGCTGTGGCAATTCTTAGAGTATATCTAGGTACCTTCTACATATTAGTTGCACCAAGATCTTCAGATTAAGGTCCTCATTTTCCTTCCATCATGAAAAATACATCCCTCCTCCCCCTCCAAAAAAATCCTCATGAAGACACAAAGTCAGGGCAATGATGATGTACACTCTGCAACAATCCAACAAAATACACTTTTTTTGTTTTTAGAAATGCAGTGTGGGCCAGGGGCAGTGGCTCATGCCTGTAATCCCAGCACTTCGAGAGGCTGAGGCGGGAGGACCATCTGAGCCCAGGAGTTTAAGACCAGCCTGGGCAACGTAAGGAGACCTTGTCTCTATAAAAAGTAAAAGAAATATTAGGCAGGTGTGTTGGCACACGCCTGTAGTCCCAGCTATTCGGGAAGCTGAGGTGGGAGGATTGGTTGAGCCCAGGAGTTCCAGAACAGAGCAACACCCCATCTCAAGAAAAAAGAAAGAAATGCAGTGTGCTTCATGTTGCTTGAGATGGCTGCTGGCCTGTTAGTGGAGATGTTGTATGGAATATGGTCAGCATCTACTTGTTATGCATCTTCCACATTCATCACATTGGAACACGAGGTTATCACAAAAGGAAAGGTGTGTGTGTTTCTAAGCACCGTGTTACTTATGTTTTCCTCTAAATTCAGGATTAGGAAAATATTGGGAGAAAAAAAATCTGAAGACATAAGTGGCTTGTAGGATAAATCACTTAGATTTAAAAGGAGTGGTTTCCCTAGAAGACATATGTTTTCTTACCCTGAAGGAACCTGTGAATATGAGACATGGTGCACTTACCAGCGCAAATTAGGATATCCAGTAAGTGTTAAAGGGGAAATTCCACAGAGAAAATCACAACAAAAAGTATATCCATTTGTTCATCAAACATCTGTTTACCTACTAGGGGTCAACATTGTTCTAGACACCATGAATACAATAGTGAACAAGAGTGGCAAACCCCCTGCCTTTGTGGAGCTCATAATCTAGTATAGAATACTAATATAAATTACAGGTTGAGTATCCCTAATCCAGGAATCTGAATCTGAAATGCTTTAAAGTCCGAAACTCTTTGAGCACCTACACGACCCCAAAAGAAAGACCCACTGGAGCACTTCAAATTTTTCAATCAGCAATGTTCAGCCATGTAATACAAATACTCCAAAAATTTAAAAAATATCCAAAATCCGAAACACTTCTGGTCCCAAGCATTTTGGAATAAAGAATACTCAACCTGTACATGGCAAGCTAGAAGGTGGTAAGTGCCTTGGAGGTAAATAAAGCAGAGACGAGGTTGCAGGCTGGACTGGAAGGAGGTGTCTGAGCATAACACCTGAAGGGTTGACACAGCCATGTAGACGTCTAAGGGAAGTGCTTTCCAGGCAGTGGGAAGAGCACATGCAAAGGCTCTGAGGCAAGATGCCTGAAGATCCTTTTGTAGAATTCACGAGCATGATGATGGTATGTGTAACATGTGTCTGACATGAACTTAGGGGGAAAAAAAAAGAAAAAAGAATGTGCCTGGCAGTTTGAAGGAATGAGGACGCCAACGTGTTTAAATGCCTTAAACTCCTTTCAGCCTGAGGGGTTACCATTAGGGGAAAAATGTGTCACTAACACAGTAACATTTTCAGACTCTTAGAACAGGAATGTGCCTTTGTAAATGCTTACTCCTACCCCTTAATCTTACCAAAGAAATGAGGAAGAGGAGGTTGGGTGAGTAATCCAAGGTCACAAGGCCAGTGACTAGCTGAGAAAACGTTTCCGCACAAAAATCCCAAACAGCACCACACATTTGTCTCTTGCTTCAATTTTACAATGAAGAGGCACTTTTCTTTTCTTTTTTTTTTTTTTCTTTTTTTAAGTCAGAGTTTTCGCTCTTGTTGCCCAGGCTGGAGTGCAGTGGCAGGCAGGATCTCGGCTTACTGCAATCTCCACCTCCCGGGTTCAAGTGATTCATCTGCCTCAGCCTCCCAAGTAGCTGGGATTACAGGCATGCGCCACCACACTCGGCTAATTTTGTACTTTTAGTAGAAACGGGGTTTGTCCACGATGGTCAGGCTGGTCTCGAACTCCTGACCTCAGGTGATCCGCCCACCTCAGCCTCCCAAAGTGCTGGGAGCTGAGACGGGTCTCACTCTGTTACCCAGGCTTCAATGCAGTGGTGTAATCTAGGTTCACTGCAGTCTCGACATTGGGGGCTCAAACAATCCATCCACCTCAGCCTCCTGAGTAGCTAGGATCACAGGCACACCACCACGTCCAACTACTTTTTGTATTTTTTGTAGAGGTGAGGTTTTACCATGTTTCCAGGCTAGTTTTGAATTCCTGAGCTCAAGCAATCCTCCTGCCTTGGCCTCCCAAAGTGCTGGGATTACAGGTGTGCAACACTACACTAGGCCCACTTTTCTTGTTTAAAAAAAGAAAAAAGAAAAAACATCCTGCCAACTAATGTAATCTTCTTAGAATTTAAAATTGATCAATTTCACTTTTTTAGGCAACAGATAACCAAGACCATACAAGCACCCTAAATATTTGTTGAAGAATGAATAATAAATGCAACATTACCTAAACTTCATTACCCCCAGCAACTAATTGAATAAGTGCGTAACAGAAAAATTTGTGCACAAGAAAACATATCAGGATGTTTATTGTACAAACTGTTATAGTAAAAGAAATAAAATAAAATGAAAACGGAAATAGAGTGTCACTCAACAGAAAAAGTGTAACAGTAAAAAACTAGGCCAAGAACAGTGGCTCATGCACTGTGAAAGGCTGAGGTGGGAGGCTCACTTGAGGCTGAGAGTTCGAGGCCAGCCTGGGCAACATTTAGAGACCCTGTCTCTACAAAAATGAAAAAAATTAGCCAGGCATGGTGGCATGTGCCTGTGGTCCCAGCCACTTTGGAGGTTGAGGCAGGAGGACTGCTTGAGCCCAGGAGGTTAAGGCTGCAGTGAGCAGTGATCACGACACTGCACTCCAGCCTGGGTGACAGAGCGAGACCCCATCTCAAACAAAAAAACAGTGAAAAACCAGAAACTCTAATTTACTCTTGACAAGAGAATAAATATACTATACTTTTTTCATACACTCGGATTCTCTGTAACAGCTAAAGTGAATAAAGATCTATTAACACATGTATCTCAAAAACAAGGTAAGTTAAAAATGCAAGCTATACATAGGTAGAATTATACCATTTATGTAAAATGTTAAACACAAACCCACATGTATCCTTTTGTGGATACACTGTCGTTCCAAACATGCTTGGGAACTATGTGCGCTAACTTCATATTAGAGGTTACCTGAGGATGGAGGCAAAGGAGTAGGAATAGATCAAATATTTAAGTTATAGTTTATTTTTCTGTGGGGGGGGGAGGAGTATGGGGCACATATGAAAAATATTAGCAACTCTTGAACCTAGGAAGTAGAAGACAAAATGGCTTACTATACTCTGTTTTTACATAGGTTAGAAATATTTCATACTATTTATTTATTTATTTATTCATTTATTTATTTATTTTGAGAAGGAGTCTGGCTCTGTTACCAGGCTGGAGTGCAGTGGCCCAATCCCAGCTCACTGCAACCTCCGCCTCCTGGGTTCAACCGATTCTCCTGCCTCAGCCTCCTGAGTAGCTGCGATTACATGCGCCCGCCACCACGCCCGGCTAATTTTTTTGTATTTTTAGTACAGACGGAGTTTCGCTGTGTTGGCCAGGATGGTCTCGATCTCCTGACCTCGTGATCCGCCTGCCTCGGCCTCCCAAAGTGGTGGGATTACAGGCATGAGCCACCGTGCCCGGCCCTTATTTTTATTTCTAAAGGATGAAAAAAAAAGGAAGGAAGGAAGGGAGGGAGGGGGTGGAGGAAGGTGAGGCAAAAGTTGTCTACCGCATTCTATTAATTCCAAGGCCCAGTTGTTCTTAACCTCCAAACCTGCTTCTTCTTCACCTTTAAACCCTAGGTGATAGTACGTGTACCTGCTTAGAACATGCTTTAAGAACTAGCAAACTGGAGAGGGAATTTCACTGTCAGGTTCACTACTGGTGGGCAGGACCCTACATCATTCCCCCACGGAATTCCTAGGGGGCTCAGCATCCTTTCTTTTCAATTCAGATAACAGTAGTAAGATTTTCCAGCAGGGTTATAATCACACCACCAGTACCACCACCACCACCTCCAAAAAGCCATAAAACAATAAATTCATTACTGAAGCATCTCAGTGAATGGAGATGAAAACTGTGCAACAGCCCAGCATGGGATAGCTCTCCCAATCTCTGTTAGGCAAGCACTGACTAAAAGATAAGAACTGGATCAATTTCCTCGCATAAAATCGACTGTCTTACAAACCCAAGGGTGAAAAAAAAAATCACACTTGTTAGGCATCATTAAGAAAAGATTATCAGATTATATCCATTGGTAATTATATCCATTGGTAATAAAACTCCGAGCCACAGAGCGAACAGAGACCTGCAGGCTGGGGACAGAGCAGCCAAAATCCAGCCTCCCTGTGATTCCTGACCTCTTCTCCAACTCTGTGCAAAGCCCGCGGAGGTGAGACTCTCTTCGCTAAGATGAGCTTCGGCTATGTCCTAGTGATGGACAGTTCCTCTCTGCCAGGCCCCTGCAGCCTTGAGACCACATTCCCCAGAGATCCGGGAACGTTTCCCCATCCCAGGCAGCTGGGCATTCTCCTCTCCCGGAAGGAAGACGGAATCCCACCCAGATCACCCGTGAGCTGCGACGAAGAGAAGCCGCTGGTCCCGAGGCGAGGGGCCTCGAGTCCGCAGATTCCCCTCAACATCTCTGGGAGTAAAGTTGGACTTAGCTGGGCTCCTGGCAAATAAAAGGGAGCCTGGAAAGGCAGCCATGCTCAGGGCCCGTGAGGCCACTTCGGACCCCTCCACGCTGTGCTGGGCTGCATCTGCCTTAATTCCCCGTCTGTTGCTTCTCCAGGCTCTGAGCCCCCTCCACAAAAGGGGGATGTGAAACTCAAAGGAGTTAGCAGGTGAACCCTGCAAACCGCAGGAGCTAAACCGAGGACACCAACCAGCCCAAGAAGGCAGCGAAGGTGGTTGAGGGCGACACCCCCTCCCCCCGCCCCAGGCAGGGGTCGCGGGACATGGCGGGCGCCTTTCTGGTGGCTCCACGTCCTCCTTCCTCCCGAAGTCCCGGAGGCCCCGAGTCTGCCCTAACTCCAGCATCCGTCCTCCCTGAGCTGTGGTGGGGAAAACAAGGCAGGGGGCAGGGGCAGGCCCAGAGGGGTCTCGCCCCCGCCCTTGGGCCGGCCGAGGGGCTCCCTGGAGTCAGAGGAGGAACAATAGCGGACCCCGCGTCCCAGGAGCCACCCGGAGTCTCCCGCTCGCACCTCCCTCCCCACCTCCTCCAAGTTCAGCCTGGAGGCGGATTGGGCTCAGCAGCACGGACGCAGGGGGAGCGAGGCTCCGCGCGGGGTGAAGCAGGTGGGACCGGGTGCAGACTCCAGGGTGCACCTCCGGGTCTGCTCATTCATTCCCACCGCGCTCCCTCCGCCGCGGCCCCTGCCCCGCGCCCCGCCCCAGCCGGCCTGCGAGTGGCGGAGGACGGGGGAAGAACCCTTCTCCTAACTTGGCCGGGTCTTCCCGCTCTACCCTCATCTCCATCTTCCTCCCCTTCCTCTTGTCCCCAGATCTGCTCTCCGCAGACAGTTGGCGGCCGGCGGTGGACTAGGGAGAGGTGGCGGGATCCCGGCTGCAGCCAGCTCAGTCGCTCCGCCCGGGCGCAGTCCCCAGCGCCTCCCGCGCCCAAGCTCCAGACACAAAGGCGGGGACACGAGCCCGGGACCCCGCGCCGGGAGCCTCCCAACTCCGTGCCGCGCACTCACCCCATCGAGGCGGCGGCGGCGCTCCCCGGACCCTGTTGGCTGCTCCACCACGCCTGCCGCTTCCCCAGGAAAACGCGGCCGCCGGGCTCGCTTCCTGCTCGGCTTCCTGCGCCGCTGTCCCTCCTCCTCTCCCGCTGCGGGGGTCAGTGGGCGCCGAGCTCCAGGGCTGGGCGGGCGGGGCGGGGCAGCGGCAGCACCACCACGTGGCCGCCGGGCGCCGGCCCCCGCCGACCTGGATCCAGCGGGAGCGGGAAGGGAGGCGCTAACCATTCCCCTCCCATTCCACCCCGCGCGGCCCCAAATTCCGCGAGTCAGGTGACCTGGCCCCAGGCTCTGGCCCGGACCTGGGTGGGGGTGCTCCCCGCCCTCCAGCCCCGGCGCATCCCCAGGTCCGCGCGTCCCGGCTGTTCGTGGCTTGTTTTTAGTCTCCAGGGATCGTGGGACCCTTCTCCGCGGATCTGTTTCATCCTCTTAACCTGAAGTTAGTGGAAGCCCCCCGTGCTCTGACCCGTGGGTTTAGGATGGATGAGATCCCAGATACTGTTTATTTCTGATTAACTTCCAAAGTCGTTTGTGGTAGTGGCGAGTGTTTCAAAGTCACGGATCCAAGCGCCTTCTGACCAGAATCTAAAAGATTGTTTTCCAAAATCACTGAACAGAAAGTAAAGTAGAATGCGCTCACGTTGTCCGGACTGAACCAATTGGTTGGAGTGACTGTTTCCTAGCACTCTTTGGGTGGCAAGGCAAGACTACCACCGTTCAGTGCTGTTCTGCTCAGGAGTTAGAAAGGAGAAACCTACAGACTGAACTAACAGGCGAGACTGCGCATGGGAACGCCTTCAAAATAGTGTGTGGGAAGCCACGGGGTACAGGCTCACTGCCCCAGGTTCCCGACAGCTTCTCTCCCTATCCCAGCCCACTAAGGCCCGACCTTTGAATTACGATGGACTCCTCCATTAATTCCAAGGATTTCAAAGCTCTCTATCTACCCACTCATCTAATTTGGGCCGGCTTTTCCACGCATTCTAGTCATGCTAACCAGCTGTGACTTCAGTTCTATTCACCAAAGCTCCTCCCTTCTCCTCGTTAGCTCTGCCTCCTTTGCTCAGGGAAGAAAGCTTTCTAGAATAAATAACTGGTATTGAGTTCTTTCTGGGATCTACTGTAAGTCAATTGAACTTAAGAGGGTAAAAAGGCTGATTCCAACAAAATTGAAATTCATCCTAAGTTTCAGCAGCATATTAACATTTATATGGCAGATTTTACCTGTTCCCTCCCCCCACTCCATCCCCTTCTCCTTCCTCCCTCTCCCTACTAGGTAACAACTTATCTCCCCTTTGACAGTTGAACTAGACAAACAAGGATCAAAAGCCTTGTAACCAGCTGCAGGGTCTTCACTTCCTACCATCATACAGCAAAGGTTCCTTAGCCAAGTGTACACTCCCCTTCCTGTCCTTTATCCCTCTCTCAAACAAAGTCACGCTGTAAAAGAAATGTGAACTGGCCAACATTCTTTTGGTTTAATGCTGGCAATTTCTACAATAGTGTTTCATTGTGATTCTTGTTAATGACATATTGTAGGTTATTTAAGGGGAACATTACTGCCTGTGAGTTTTCTCCTCTATTTTTGCAGGTCAGTCTCGTTCAAGTAGGGGCAGCTGGGAGGATGGGATTTGATGCGTTACAGGTAGACGATGCTGTCTTGGAAATTCGACATGTGTGTATTCTGTAGGAACAGTTGACATTTTGAAGGAGTTAAAATATTAGACAACATTAAACAATGATTGTCTAAGCCTGGCACGTCTGCCTTTGATTCATAGAGGTCCTGTTTCTCTTTTTTCTCTGTGCCAGCCACCTCCAAAGAGTCTACCAGCCTATCAACTCTTAGATTCCCATTGGTGGCTTGTATATGATTCTCTTTAGTTTTGTTGTTGTTGTTGTTATTGTTGTTGTTTCTTGAGGCGGAGTCTCACTCTGTTGCCTAGGCTGGAGTGCAGTGGCGCTATCTCGGTTCACTGCAAGCTCCGCCTCCCGGGTTCACGTTATTCTCCCGCCTCGGCCTCCGGAGTAGCTGGGACCACAGGCGCCCTCTGCCACGCCCGCCTAATTTTTTTGTATTTTTTTAGTAGAGACGGGGTTTCACCGTGTTAGCCAGGATGGTCTCGATCTCCTGGCCTCGTGATTCACCCGCCTCGGCCTCCCAAAGTGCTAGGATTACAGGCGTGAGCCACCGCGCCCGGCCTGATTCTCCTTAGTTTATACTCCCACCTTCTAGTGTCAGCAAATCTAACTCTGGATGAGGGATCATTGTGAAAGGATTCTTATTTTTTTCCAGCGGTGCCAAGATCCTTTTCCAGATCCCCACTTTTGAAATTCAAAGCAACTTTGTAGTCTGTAGACTGAGCATGGCAGCTGAAGTTCTGCCACCTGCAGGGGGATTAGTGGGGAAGTAGGAGGTTTAATAGCATCTTCTTATTGGTTGTGTTGCCCAGGCCTTTTAGAAATGCTAATTGGGTTCATTGGATACATTGAATATTGCCCTTTGATGAGAGTCAGGCCCGAGTGAAAGGGTTTGAGTTAAAGAAGCAAAAATAAAATGACCATCTAACCTGTGTAAAGTAGTAAAACCTTTTGGGAGGAGCAGTATGTTGTATTTCTTTATCCAAATAGCAAGATAACAGTGGTATAATGTGTAGTGCCATGAGAACCAAGAGCAAGGAGACTAGGTTTCCTGACCCATTTCTTTTACTTACTTGCCATTTGACCTTCACCAAGGGTTTTAACCTCCCCTGTTCCCCCTTTCCTCATTGGTAAAAGGGAACATCAAACTACACGGCCTCCAAGATCTTTCTTTTCATTTCTTTTGTTTTCTTTTTTCTCTCTTTCCTTCTTTTCCTTCCTTCCTTCCTTCCTTCCTTCCTTCCTTCCTTCCTTCCTTCCTTCCTTCCTTCCTTCTCTCTCTCTCTCTCTCCTTTCTCTCTTTCTTTGTCTCATTTTGGTGCCCAGGCTGGAGTGCAATGGCAAAATCATGGCTCACTGCAGGCTCAACCTCCGAGCTGAAGCGTTCCTCCCACCTCAGCCCCCAGCTCCCACCCCACTAGCTGGGACTTACAGGTATGTGTCACCATGCCTGGCTAATTTTTTTTTTTTTTTTTTTTTTTTGTACTTTTGGTAGAGACAGGGTTACGCCATGTTGCCCAGACTGGTCTCGAACTCCTGGGCTCAGGCAATCTGCGTGCCTCGGCCTCCCAAAGTGCTGAGATTACAGGCTTGTGCCACCATACCCGACCTTTTCCATTCTATCATCCTACACCTAGTCTCTCAGTTTGTAGGCCCTTCACAAGCAAAACTGCCCTGCCATTTCATGACGAAACATTGTTCTCTGATCACGCTAGCAGGTCAGACTTGTCAGACCAACACAACTGTCAACTCCAAAGAGGCTTGCCATCCAGGACTTCACAAGTGAAATTCATTGATTGAGTGGGCTCAATTTTTATTCTTGAGATTAAATGATATCACCCCTTTTTCCTTGCTTATCCTTCATCAATACTGGTTCTTTTTAGATTATGAGTATCTTGATTGCCCAAGTCTGAGGAACCAAAGCTAAGACTTGTTGGGATAACAAGAAACTGTCCCTGCAGGAAGAAGTAGAGAGAGATCACACCAGAGCCAGAAAGTCATTCTCCACTTTATTTGGTGTTTGGTCAGGAGCTGACTGTACTTCTGGGTCTAGTTAGAGGCAGCATGATTTAGAGGAATGTGGAGATATTGGACCCAGTCCAGATAATAGAATAAAAACGCAATAACACAATCAGAAAGTTGGAGGGAGACAATTTACCAAAAAAAAAGTTCAAATATTCATAGAAAAAACACTTTTTGTATTTTCCTGGGGATGTTTCCAAACAGAAGAAAACTTTAACATAGGAAAATTAATAAAATAACTTTGGCATTCCTTTTCATAATTAGTAAGACCATAGTAATGAAGTAGCCTGCAAACAGTAATTGGCTTATGGTTTTTCCACTTGCCAGGGAGTCAGCAGAGATTTCTCCAAGGGTGAGAGGCTACTACAATATTCTTCTCAGTGAGGTTGGGCACCTGTCGAGAAAACGAGGCTAAGAGCTTTGCAATAAATACATTCCGAAGACCTACATCAGTGCCCTGCTTGCAGACTGTGGCAGAGAAGCTAAGCATCTCAAACTCAGCATTACAAACCTGAGAAGGCTGTAAGACTCTCTGGTCCATTATCACACAGGAGGAATATAAATCCTCAGAACTGTGCTGGGCAGCATGTTAGCTGCTAGCCACACATGGCTACTGGACACTTGAAATGTTGCTAGTCTGAATTGTGATGTGCTGTAAATGCAATTCACACCAGATTTCAAAGGGTTAGTATTTTACAAAATGAAAAAATGTCTCACTAATACTTTTTATATTAGGCATTGAAATAATTTTGGGATGTATGGGATTAAATATATTCTCAACACTAATTTCACCTATTTCTTTTTTACTTTTAGAAATGTGGTTACTAGAAAATTTAAAAGTGTACATGGTTTACATATTTCTATTGGTTACTACTGCTGTAGGAGCTAATATTAGCAGCTAACACATATTTAGCATCTATTCTATACTAAGTACTTTTCTAAGCCATGTATATATTAAATGTGATGACTGTATAGTTAATTGTCTAATCTGGTACAATTTTGAGAGTGAAAGAGGATGGGTAACTTCTAAGCCAGCCAGAACACTAGGACTAAAGGCATAAACTGGAACTGTCCTAAGCAAACTGGGATGCCAGGTCACCCTAATGTTAGGTTATTTAATGCATACATCAGTTCTGTAGGTGTAATTATCCCCTTGGGGCACAAGAGGAAAGATTATAAAAAATTATCCCCTTGGAGCACAGAGAGATTAAGTAACTTGCCCAAAGCCACACAGCTAGTGAGTAGCAATGTTGGGGTTTAAACTAGGGTAATCTGGCTCCAGAGGCATCATTCTTAACTGCTGTGCAACACTGTCTGCTTAAGAGCTGACACAGGATTGAAATTTTAGTAGGTGCAAGATTTTTCTTAATCCTCACAGCAACTTGGATGTAGTATTACCCTGTTTTCACAGGTGCAGAAACTGAGTTTCAAGTAGATCCAGCAACTTGCCCCAGTCATAAAACCAGAACAAGTGGAGCCAAGAATCTAAAGCTTGGATGTCTGACCAGAGTGGTCCTTTGAAACACTCCTCTGTATATTGTCTTCAGGCTGCCTCTGTTTACAAACTCTGATACTGACCTCATTACTTCTCCCAGTTCCGCAGGCAGAAGACTGCTATGAGTGCACTTAGGACCCAGGTGACAGCAGCCTTGGACAGGCAAACAAAAATGGAAAGCTAATCTTGGTGGCCTTCTCTTCTTCAAAAGGAACATTTTAAGATCCAAATAGCCATCAGTGTGGCCAAGTTGGTTGTTCGGCTGTGCATATCAGAAATTCCATAGTATATTCTCCAATTACGGTGCTGGAGGAGGACATTATGAGGAAATCATGAATATCAAGAAGGCAGTTAATTGGTTATCAGAAGACTAAGAGAAGTGGCTTCCACAAAGCAGAGTCAGGATCAATAATGTGGCTTTTGGAGCCACAAGTACACCATGTGCAGCTTTTCTTGCTTCCTCTACAATGTATCACAGTCTTGGCAGCCCTTTTAAAAATCACCAACTGCCTTGGCCCCCTGCCCTAGGATACTTACTAGAGTGGTCTGGTGTGGGGCCCAGGCATTGGTATTTTACACTCTCTCCCTAGATTATCATAAAATGGGGCCACTGTTTTATTGGTTGTCCCAGCCATGTCAGAGAATCTGGCTCTTGACTTTAGCACTGCAAGCAGAGGGAGATTAGGTAACAAGGGTGGTGTGGTTCTTGCCATGGACCTTGAAAAAGTTGATGCTCCAGAAAGATTTCTTGACAGAGTGATTCTAAACTGAGTTGCTATTTTTGTTGATATCTCTCTGGTACATTTGTTTTCTATTATGGAGTGAAACCTGCCCTTCTGAGATTCCTGTTTTCTTCATTGAGGTCAATTTCTGCTTATGAGATACTTTGTGTTCTTTCTTATCCAAATAGTGCACCCATAGTAAATCTGTGTACTACTGTTGCTGATGAGTTATTTCAAATCTATTAATGATTTCTTGTCTCTTTATTATTAATGTTTTTCTTTTCTCTCTTTCTTTTTTTTTTTTTTTTTTTTGAGATGGAGTCTCACTCTGTCACCCAGACTGGAGTGCGATGGCATGATCTCAGCTCACTGCAACTTCTGACTCCCGGGTTCAAGCTACTTTCCCACCTCAGCCTCCCGAGTAGCTGGGACTACAGGCATCTACCACCATGCCCGGTGAATTTTTGTATTTTTTTTAGTAGAGACAGGGATTTTACCATATTGGCCAGGCTGGACTCGAACTCCTGACCTTGTGATTTACCTGCCTCGGCCTCCCAAAGCACTAGGATTACAGACATGAGCCACTGCGCCTGGCCTTTTTTTTTTTCGATAAGGTCTTGCTCTGTCGCCCAGGCTGGAGTGCAGTGGTGTGACCTCGGCTTACTGCAGCCCCAGGCTCAAGTGATCCTTTCACTTCAGCCTCCCCAGTAGCTGGGACTACAGGTGCACACCACCACACCTGGCTTTGTTCATGTTTTTCAAAAGCTCTGTATCCATTTGTCTTCTGTTTTTCATTTTCATTCTTCCATTTTTTGTTCGCTTTCTTTAAAATCCTTAGTAGACTACATAAATTGCTTGTTGTTTTCAAAATCTATCTTTGTACTGTATGAGTGAACACTTTTTTTTTTTTTTTTTTTGAGATGTTCTCACTCTGTCACCCAAGCTGGAGCCCAGCGGCACACAACTCACTGCAGCCTCGACCTCCTGAGCTCAACTGATCCTCTTGCTTCAGCCTCCCAAGTAGCTGGGACCACAAGTATGCGCCACCTTGTTTAGTTAAATTTGTTATTTTTTGTAGTGACAGGGTCTCACCATGTTGCATAGGCTAGTCTCAAACTCCTGGGCTCAAGTGACTCTCCTGCCTTGGCCTCCCCAAGTACTAGGATTATAGGTATGAGCCACCACACTCGGCCATGAACACATTTTTAAGAGACATTTTTCACAGCAGATTGGTCATGCTTAAGACATATGGTTGTACTACTGTGAAGACATGTATCTATATCTATATATATAGTTTCTTTGGGGTTTTTTAGTTTTGTTTTGTTTTGTTTTGTTTTGTTTTGTTTTGTTTTTTGAGACAGAGTCTCACTCTGTCGCCAAGGCTGGAGTGAAGTGGGGCAATCTCAGCTCACTGCAACCTATGCCTCCTGGGTTGAAGCGATTCTCCTGCCTCATCCTCCTGATAGCTGGGATTACAGGTGCACACCACAATGCCCAGCTAATTTTTGTATTTTAGTAGAGACAGGGTTTCACCACACTGGCCAGGCTGGTCTGAAACTCCTGACCTCAAGTGATCCGCCCACCTCAGCCTCCCAAAGTGCTGGGATTACAGGGGTGAGCCACTGTGCCCAGCCTACTGTGAAGGTATTGAACAACATTCCACAAGTTCTTTGTTTTGCTTTAATACAAACTTTTATAACTATCCAGCTATGGACTTTAAGCAGGTTTCTCACATTCAGGATGAGAATTCTTCTATCTAAATTATTATTCTTTTTTTGCCTTCTCTTTCAAAAAGAGCCCTGTAGTTTCTTGTTTTAGACTTCTGGTTTGAGTTTCCGAATAAAAAGATGAAGGCTGTGAAAATGTGCTTGACTGTACTGTGACATGCCAGAACATGGAACCAGAAAAGAGGAGAGGGATGGAACTGTGGGAGTCAGGGAGACCGCTGTGAAAATATTCCTTCCACATGAATAGCATTCCTTCTAAATGATTAGAGTTTAGAGTGGAAGGTCCCCAGAAGCCACCAGAAGCAGGAAGAGAGGCCATGCGACTTCCACTAGTGAATTCCTGGAAGGCTGAGAACAAAAAAGCCAAGAAGACACATTGACTTCAGGATAATAGACCACAAAAGTGGGGAGGGACGATTCTGGTGTTAAGGATATACAGGTCACTGTTGGCCAACCACAGGGAGGTTTGTCCTTTCAGATTATGTAACAGGGAAGGGAATTCTGGAGGCCCTTGGAGAAGACCAGAAAACAAAGTAAGGCGGCACCGAGTGAGTCTAGGAAACTTGCCACCAAAAGACCCTGGGATCAAGGTCAAAGAGAGGGTAGTAGAGGTCTGAGTGGGTCTTGTGTTTGCTTTGTCGGCTTCTGGGAAGTATTTTGAAATATTATTACTTAAACTGTGTGTCTTAAGAGGACACTCTCCATTTACATCCAACATAATGTGCTCATAGGAACAAATGTAAATTGTGAGAACATCCTGTGTGCTCCTTCTCATCTGGATTCTCCCTTCCTGACCACACTGCCTTCTGCTTCAAGTCTGGGCATGCTGATTTGCAGGTTTGTTTGAGAGGGATGGAAAATCATTAGAGTTTACAGTGGCATTTTGGAGAAATTTTTAAATGGTGTGAGTGAGACCAGTTCTGCAGAAGGTCAGTGAGAACAAAGAAGGAACACTCAGGCAAGAGGTCTCCTAGCATGGCCTGGAGAGTGGGCTTCTACAGCCCCAAGCAGTTGTCAGCTACTGGGCAGCATTCATGATGAATATCGCTTTTATTTTCTCTTTTAAAAGATATTGTACTTATTTATTAGTATTGTTATCATTTACTTTGTGGGACTTTGTTTGCTTGTTTCTATAGAGACAGGGGTCTCACTTTGTTGCCCAGGCTTATCTTGAACTCCTGAGTGCAAGTGATCCTCCCACCTTGGCCTCCCAAAGTCTTGGGATTACACGAGCCCCTGTGTCTGGCTAAAATGTATTTTTTATTAACTATGTTTTGAGACAGGGTCTTGCTATGTCACCCAGGCTGGTCTTGTACTGTGCTCAATTTATCTTCCCACTTCAGCATCCCAAGTAGCTGCGACAACACACATGCACCACTGTGCCTGGCTCTTCTCTTTATTTTTAAATATGGACTAAAGATAAAAAATGAAAGAATTTATTTTAAGAAGGGAAATACGAAGCCCTCTATCACGTAGTAAACTTGAACCCTGGTTTCTCTATTTAGTAGCTGTGCTTTTGGGGGCAGATTACTTCATCTCCCTTGGCTTCATTTTCTTTATGAGCCAAATGGGGGTAACATTAGTACCTGCCTCTTGGGTTATTTTGGAGATTAAATAATTAACATATACGAAGCCTGTACAATAGTGTCTGGCACAGAGTAAGAACTAAATAAATAATATCAGTAAATATTACTAACATTGAGAAGCATAAGACAGTTGCAAAGTCTGAGAGGAAATAAGAGAGTGGTATCTATGGAAATAAGAGAGTGGTATCTATGGAAATTCACCTGTCATTAAAAAGGTCATAGATTATAGATTAACATTTCTAGGATGCCATTTGCTAAGTCTTAAATGGAAACTTTATTTGTTGCACACACACACACAAAAAGAAATATGAGATATTCTTGACCCTCGATGAGCTTCCATCTTGTCTGGAGAGATTGGAGAGATGGCATATAAACATTCATGGACAGATGGTCAGCAAAAGAAGTCAGCAACTGACTTCATGTTGTTATCTAGATCTCTCTCTCTTTTTTTTTTTGAGATGAAGTCTCTCTCTGTTGCCTAGGCTGGAGTGCAGCGGCGCAATCTTGGCGCACTGCAACCTCTACCTCCAAGGTTCGAGTGATTCTCATGCCTCCACCTCCCCAGTAGCTGGGATTACAAGCACCCACCACCACGCCCGGCTAGTTTTTGTATTTTAAGTAGAGGTAGGTTTTTGCCATGTTGGCCAGGCTGGTCTTGAACTCCTGACCTCAGGTGATTCACCAGCCTTGGCTTCCCAAAGTGTTGGGATTACAGGTGTGAGCCACCATGCCAAGCCAGCTATCTAGTCCTTTGGTGCTATTCTGCAGTTTTGCCAAGGTTTGTTCCCCAGCAAGCTGTGCGCTTGAAAATGTGAGGCATAGGAGAGTCTGTTCCAACATGGCCGAATAGGAACAGCTCTGGTCTGCAGCTCCCAGTGTGATTGATGCAGAAGATGGGTGATTTCTGCATTTCCAACTGAGGTACCTGGTTCATCTCATTGGGATGGGTTGGACAGTGGGTGCAGCCCATGGAGGGCGAGCCAAAGCAGGGCAGGGCATTTCCTCACCTGGGAAGCACAAGGGGTCAGGGGATTTCCCTTTCCTAGCCAAGGGAAGCCGTGACAGACTATACTTGGAAAAATGGGACACTCCCTCCCAAATACTGCGCTTTTCCAATGGTCTTAGCAAATGGAACACCAGGAGATTATATCCCACACCTAGCTCAGCAGGTTCCACGCCCATGGAGCCTTGTTCACTGCTAGCATAGCAGTCTGAGATTGGCCTGTGAGGCAGCAGCCCAGCAGGAGGAGGGGTGTCTGCCATTGCTGAGGCTTGAGTAGGTAAACAAAGCAGCCAGGGAGGCTTGAACTAGGCAGAGACAACCGCAACTCAGCAAGGCCTGCTGCCTCTGTAGACTCCACCTCTGGGGTCAGGCCATAGCTGAACAAAAGGCAGCAGAAACTTCTGCAGACTTAAACGTCCCTGTCTGACAGCTCGGAAGAGAGCAGTGATTCTCCCACCATGGTGTTTGAGCTTGGGGAACAGACAGACTGCCTCCTCAAATGGGTCTGTGAACCAAGTGTAGCCTAACTGGGAGACACCTCCCAGTAGGGGCTGACTGACGCCTCATACAGGTGGGTTCCCCTCTGGGACGAAGCTTCCAGGGGAAGGATCAGGCAGCAATAGCTGCTGTTCTGCAATATTTGCTGTTCTGCAGCCTCTGCTGGTGATACCCAGGCAAACAGGGTCTGGAGTGGACCTCCAGCAAACTCCAACAGACCTGCAGCTGAGGGACCTGACTGTTAGAAGGAAAACTACAAACAGGAAGGAATAACATCAGCATCAACAAAAAGGACATCCACACCAAAACCCCATTGGTAGGTCACCATCATCAAAGACCAAAGGTAGGTAAAACCACAAAGATGGGGAGAAACCAGAGCAGAAAAGGTGAAGATTCTAAAAACCAGAGCACCTCTTCTCCAAAGGATCACAGCTCCTTGCCAGCAAAGGAACTTTGACTTGCTGACAGAAGTAGGCTTCAGAAGTTTGGTAATAACAAACTTCTCCAAGCTAAAGGAGGATGTTCAAATCCATTGCAAGGAAGCTAAAAACCTTGAAAAAAGATTAGATGAATGGCTAACTAGAAAAAGAGTGTAGAGAAGACCTTAAATGACCTGATGGAGCTGAAAACCATGGCACGAGAACTATGTGATGCATGCACAAGCTTCAGTAGCCAATTTGATCAAGTGGAAGAAAGGGTATCAGTGATTGAAGATCAAATGAATGAAATGAAGCAAGAAGAGAAGTTTAGAGAAAAAAGAGTAAAAAGAAACAAACAAAGTCTCCAAGAAATATGGGATTACGTGAAAAGACCAAATCTACATTTAATTGGTGTACCTGAAAGTGACGGGGAGAATGGAACCAAGTTGGAAGACACTCTTCAGGATATCATCCAGGAGAACTTCCCCAACCTAGCAAGACAGTCCAACATTCAAATTCAGGAAATACAGAGAACACCACAAAGATACTTCTCGAGAAGAGCAACCCCAAGACACATGTTTGTCAGATTCACCAAGGCTGAAATGAAGGAAAAAACGTTAAGGGCAGAAAGAGAGAAAGGTCGGGTTACACACAAAGGGAAGCCCATCAGACTAACAGCAGAACTCTCGGCAGAAACTCTACAAGCCAGAAGAGAGTGGGTGCCAATATTCAACATTCTTAAAAAAAAAGAATTTTCAACCCAGAATTTCACATCCAGCCAAACTAAGCTTCATAAGTGAAGGAGAAATAAAATCCTTTACAGACAAGCAAATTCTGAGAGATTTTGTCACCACCAGGCTTGCCTTAGAAGAGCTCCTAAAGGAAGCACTAAACATGGAAAGGAACAACCAGTACCAGCCACTGCAAAAACATGCCAAATTGTAAAGACCATCAATGCTGGGAAGAAACTGCATCAACTAATGGGCAAAATAACCAGCTAACATCATAAAGACAGGATCAAATTCACACATAACAATATTAACCTTAAATGTCAATGGCCTGAATGCCCTAATTAAAAGACACAGACTGATAAATTGGATAAAGAGTCAAGACTTGTCAGTGTACTGTATTCAGGAGACCCATCTCACGTGTAGAGACACACATAGGCTCAAAATAAAGGGATGGAGGAAGATCTACCAAGCAAATGGAAAGTAAAAAAAAGCA
>NW_016811646.1:720663-759721 GCF_001698545.2 Rhinopithecus bieti
TCAATGCCATCCCCATCAAACTACCAATGACTTTCTTCACAGAATTGGGAAAAAATACTTTAAAGTTCATATGGAACCATAAAAGAGCCCACATTGCTAAGACAATCCTAAGCCAAAAGAACAAAGCTGGAGGCATCACACTACCTGACTTCAAACTATACCACAAGTCTACAGTAATCAAAACAGCATGATACTGGTACCAAAACAGATATATAGACCAATGGAACAGAACAGAGCCCTCAGAAATAACATCACACATCTACAACCATCTGATCTTTGACAAACCTGACAAAAACAAGAAATGGGGAAAGGATTCCCTATTTAATAAATGGTGAAAACTGGCTAGCCATAAGTAGAAAGCGAGTGCTCACTTGCTTGCCTTGTCAGGTGATCCAGTGAATGTTGGGACCATCTCCATGAAGTATACACAGCTGGAAGGCAGAGGTTAAGGCACACATTAGGTAGGAAATGTGGAATGAATATATTTGCCCTTGGGAAAACCTAAGGAAGAAGTTTGACATCTAGCGCCTTGTTTAAGGAATCCTCCAAGGGAATTCGTGAAAGAGAAAAAAATGAAATTTACTGAACTTACAGCTGGACAAAGTGTGTCAGAGGTGAGTGCCCCCAACATGCTAAAAACACCTTCAATTTCTATTGGACACAGTGAAAACACTGTACCTTTTCTGTTCCCAGTGAAGCTGCTCATCAAAGGAACTACTGTGAGTAGTAAATCTTTAAGATATTGGACAAAAAAATAAACCCTTTTGGGTTGCAAAATGCAGAGGCAAACATAAACAGTGAGGGCATGAGGGTGGAGAGGTCCACTGCACATCTACACTTCGCCCTTTCCAAAGGGTTAGGTCATTGAAAAAGACACAGTCTAGAGGCAAATGGGAAAGCTTAGAGATGTTCAGAGTGGGCTCCTTTGGTACAGGTGAGACAAATGGGCAGATGTTTTTCTAATGAATCTGGCCTAAGGTGCTCAAATGATGTGAAAAGATCTGGAAGAAATTCAAGGAATGAGAACAAAACAAATGAAACCAAATGAGCACAAATATTTAGATAGGCTGAACTCTTGAGGTGCAAGAGTATACAATTTGTATAATATTTAAGTTTGTTTTCTTTCAACCCCTCCTTTTTACTACTGCAGCCCTACTGCAGCCTTGTGTTGCTTATAAATAAAAGGAAGATATTGATATTACACAATATGTACGTTTACTAAAATAGGATATATTTTTAGTCCTGGCAAATGATTTTGAAGACCCTGAACAGGTAGATACTACCCCAGGAGCAGGCATATCTGAGCATAGTGCATTCTTCTCCAGAGAGAATGCTTGGAACTTTATCTTGGTTCAGTACAGAGTAGCTTGCATTTATACTAGCCTTCTTTAGAGTTAACAAAGTACTTTCACATCCTCTTATATTTTTACCCTCATAATTATAAAAAAAACCTAAGGCAATAATTACTACCTTATTTTGCAGATTTGAAAAGCAGTTGCAGAGAGTGTTAGGTTTTTGTCTGCAGGGAAGAGTCAAAACTAGAACTCTGGTGTTGTTGGTTTTTTTAATTTTATTTATTTATTTATTTATTTATTTATTTTTTTGAGAGGAAGTTTCGCTCTGGTTGCTGGAGTGCAATGATGCGATCTCGGCTCACTGCAACCTCTGCCTCCCGGGTTCAAGCCGTTCTCCTGTCTCAGCCTCCTGAGTAGCTGGGGTTACAGGCACCCACCACCACTCCTGGCTAATTTTGGTATTTTAGTAAAGAAGGGGTTTCACCATGTTAGCCAGACAGGTCTTGAACTCCTGACCTTAGATGATCCACCCATCTTGGCCTCCCAAAGTGCTGGGATTGTAGGCATGATCCACTGCGCCTGGCAGAACTCTGGTTTTTTGAGTCCTATCTTCAGGATCTGTTTGCTACATGATACGGTTTGGTTCTCTGTTCCCACCCAAATCTCATCTCAAATTGTAATCCCCAGGTATCAAGGGAGGGACTTGGTGGGAGGTGATTGGATCATGGGGACAGTTTCCCCATGCTGTTTTCGTGATAGTGAGTGAATTCTCACAAAATTTGATGGTTTTATCAGTGAATTTTCCCTACTTGCTCTCACATCTCTCTCTCTCTCTCTCTCTCTTTCTCTCTGTCTCTCTCTCGACTGCCTCCATGTAAGACATGCCTGCTTCCCCTTCCGCCAAGATTCTAAGTTACCTGAGGCCGCCCCAGCCATGTGGAACTGTGAGCCAATGAAACCTCTTTTCTTTATAAATTACCCAGTCTCTTTATTTTTTTATAACAATGTGAGAATGGACTAATACACTACAACAAACTATGTCCCTGGGTTATTGGAACCTCATTCACAGAAGCACGGCAGAAAGGAGGCACTGTGTACCCCTAAACTGAAGCAAGAACACAGTTGCTTCATACATGACTGATGAAGGTCTAAGTGGTTGTAGAAGCTCCAGCCTCCAGAGCCTGAGAAAGCCTTCTGCCTCTGGCAACAGAGCTGGTGAAATTCTGAAAAAAATTCCCCTCCACAAACACAAAAAATTACTGGACAAGATACACCAAACATTTGGGCAAAGGAGCAGCTACACTTCTAAGAAGTAAGTGAGAGTCACAGGAAATAAAATGTTGCAACTCGCGTGGTGTGAAAACTCAGAAGCACAGGGCATCTGCTAATCCTGGGAACTTGGTTCTCTGTGGGAGAACTAGTGTAAAGTAAGAAGCTAGGGGTCCCAAATACCAACTCCCTCAAGCGAAAAGTTGGGTTAGAAAAATAAAATCCATCTTCTGGCAAAAGGAAATCTAAAAGGAAATGTGTTTGTCTCAGGCATTGGTCAAAGGAATGAAAAACAAAAACAAAAATGAGACTTGCCTGAGAATTAATAATCCCAAGCCTATCCCCAGGGATATTTAGTGCCTGCACTACTTACGTGGTCCAGGAAACACCAAGTAGAAAAATTACTTTTCATAGTAGGCCATGCCTGTAATCCCAGCACTTTGGGAGGGCGAGGTGGGAGAATCCCTTGAGCCCAGGAGTTTGAGACTAGCCTGGACTATATGGCAAAACCCCATCTCCACAAAAAAATTAAAAAGTTAAAAAAAAAAAATTAGTCACGCACGGTGGCATGTGTCTGTAGTCCCAGCTATTGAGGAGGTTGAGGTGGGAGGATAGCTTGAGCCCTGGGAAGTTGAAGCTACAATGGGCAGAGATTGTGCCACTGTATTCCAGCCCGGGTGACAGAGCAAGACCCTCTCTCAAAAAAAATTATTTAAAAAGTATTTCTAGTTCATAACACCCCAATACCTGCCGTTTGGCGGGAAGCACCTTCAACTCAGACTCTTCAAGATTCCTATGTTTAAGAGGAACCTTACTTGAACAAAGAATAGAAAATTACAAACACAGGAGAAAATAAGCTCCCATAAAATAAACCACCACTCAGCACAATTTATGGGCAAAATTAGACCCCAAGAACTTTTTGGGCATAGTATTATCTAATAAAGAATGTAAAATAAGTATGCTTAAACTATTTATGAAGTAACAGAGGGAATGATGGCTCTAAGGCCATCAGGAATAACCGCAGTTTTGAAAAGAACCAGATGGAGTTTCTAGAAATGTAAAATATAACAATTAAAATATAAAATGTACTAGATGGATTAAATGGCAGATAAACTGCAACTGAAGAGAGAATTAGTGCTTTGGTTTGAATGTGTCACCTCAAATTAATGTGTTAAAAACTCAGCCCCTACCCGGGAGGCCGAGGCGGGGGAATTGCTCAAACCCGAGAGGCAGAGATTACAGTGAGCTGAGATCATGCCACTGCACTCCAGCCTGGCGACACAGTGAGACTCCGTCTCAAAACAACAACAACAACAACAACAACAACAACAACAACAAACTCAACCTCGAGTGCAACAGTGTTAGGAGGTAGGGCCTAGTAGAAGGTGTTGAGGTCACGTGTGCTTATCTGCCCTCATGAATGGATTAATGCCACTGTAAAAAAGCTTATGGGAGTGGGTTTTCTCTCTTCTGCCATGTAAGGACACAGAGTTCACTCCTTTTTGGTTCTTCCACCTTTCACCATGTGATGATGCAGCAAGAAGACCTTCGTCAGATGCCAGGGCCTTGATCCTGCAACTTCCCAGCCTACAGAACTGGAGAAATAAATTATTTCTTTACTCAGCCTCAAGTATTCTGTAATAGCAGCCCAAATGGACTAAAATAATTAGTAAATTGGAAGAAAGGGCTGAATAATCAACTTTATAATGCTGTACAGTGAGGCAAAGATATGGAAACTATGAAACTGAGGCTAACAGACAAAGAGGAAAAACTAGATGTTCAAAAGGCATCTAACTGAAATTCCAGAAGGAGAGAATAGGCAGAAGGAAGTACAGGCAACACTCAAGTCATTATTGAAAAATATGAATGGAATACTATAAAGCCATAAGGATGAGCTCATGTCCTTTGCAGAAACATGGTTGAAGCTGGAAACCACCATTCTCAGCAAACAAACACAGGAACAGAAAACCAAACACCACATGTTCTCACTCATTAGTGGGAGTTGAACAATGAGAACACATGGACACAGGGAGGGGAACATCACACACTGGGGCCTGCTGGGGGTTGGGGGGCTAGGGGAGGGATAGCATTAGGAGAAATATCTAATGTAGATGATGGGTTGATGGATGCAGCAAACCACCATGGCATGTGTATACCTATGTAACAAAGCTGCATGTTCTATTCATGTATCCCAGAACTTAAAGTATAATAATAATTTTAAAAAACATGAATCCTCAGAACTGGGGAGAGATGTGATTTCTCAGATTGGAGAAGTACACCAAGTCATAGGCAAGACAAGTAAAAACAAATGCATTACTACAAACACTATAAGGAAACTTTAGAAAACTAAAGACAAGGTGATCATGAAAAGAAGGAGAGAAAAAGATGATATTTCCTAATAAAGAACAACAATTTACACACCAGTCCTTTCAACAGGAGCAAGAAAATCCAGAATCCAAGGAAACAATTCAAAGTGCTGAAAAAATAAGTCACTCTGGAATTTTATACCCTGCAGGACTAGGAGCAAAACAAAGACATTTTCAGAAGAATATAGGAAGATATCCTCATACTCTGGGAACTCCTTAGCTTCTTCAGAGGATCCTTTATACTTGTTTCTATCACATAAATCTCTATGGTTATAAAAATTAAAGACAGTGCTGTGCTGACATTTGATGCCACTGGCAGCATCTTTAAAATTATTTAGGCTGATGGGTCTCTGGAAAGAAATATCTCGGTTAGATGATTCTGGGTACTTATCTCCAAATTCTAGCCATTCATTTTGCTCCGTCTCCCCTTTTTAGAGTTTGTTTTCATTATTATTTTTATTTTTTATTTTTTCGAAATGGAATTTTGCTCTTGTTGCCCAGGCTGGAGTGCAATGGCATGATCTCAGCTCAGCACAACCTCCGCATTTCAGGTTCAAGCAATTCTCCTGCCTCAGCTTCCCGAGTAGCTGGGACTACAGGCATGCGCCACCATGCCCGGCTAATTTTGTATTTTTAGTAGAGACGGGGTTTCTCCATGTTGGTCAGGCTGGTCTCGAACTCCCGACCTCAAGTGATCCACCCACCTCAGCCTCACAAAGTGCTGGGATTACAGGCATGAACCACAGCGCCTGGCCTAGAGTTTGGTTTTTTTTTTTTTGACGATACATTAACACCACACACACACACACACACACACACACATACACACACTCGCAGTGTTGGGAAGGATCTGCTGGTGGAGATTTTTGTGAAGGCTAGGAAATTTAGGGCAATCATACTGAATATCTTTTGTTGATTTGTGGGCAGGGTGGGGAGAATCAATTTATTTATTTATTCATTTAGAGACAGGGTCTCACTCTGTCACCCAGGTGGGAGTGCAATGGCATGATCTTGGCTCACTGCAGCCTCAACCTCCCGGGCTCAAGCAGTCCCCCTACCTCAGCTTTCCTAGTAGCTGGGACTACAGGCATGCACCATCAGGTGTGGCTATTTTTCCCCTTTTTTGTAGAGATGGGGTTTTGTCATGTTGCCCAGGCTGGTCTTGAACTCCTGGGCTCAAGAGATCTGCCGGCCTCGGCCTCCCAAAGTGCTGGGATCACAGGCGTGAGCACCATGCCCAGCCTCATTTATTTTTAATATGTGCCAAGAAGTCCATGTTATGGGTGAATTGTGTCCTTTTCCCAAATTTATATGTGGAAGCCTTAAACCCCAATACTTCAAAATGCAACTGCACTTAGAGATAGGGCCTTTAAAGAGGTAATTAAGGTAAAATGAGGCCATTATGGTGGACCCGAACGCAATCCAACTAGCATTTTCATAAGAAGAGGAGATGAGGAAACCCAGAGAGACACCAGGGTACATGTGCATGGAGGAATAATCATATAAAGAGGCAGCAAGATGGTGGCCTTCTGCAAACCAAGGAGGGACACCACAGAGGACACCAACCCTGCTGGCTTCTTGATCTTGGACTTGCAGCCTCCAGAACTGTGACAAAATCTGTTTATGTTGTTTAAGCCACCCAGTTCATGGTATGTTTGTCATAACAGCCATAGCAAACTAAGACAGTTCACTTTTGTCTTTTCAGGACGTACCTCCCCCTCTAACACTCATCTAAAAGTTATGCTTTTGTCACTGGATATAAAGCTTTCACTTTTCCAGGTGAAAATTCATTTTCTGAATAACTGGCAGAAAGTGGTCCCGACAGACTGAGGTACTCCCTCTGGACTCCTCTAGGAGGCCCAAGGGCTGCTTTGCACTAGCAAATCATCAATTATATTGGCTGCCTGGCCATCACCAAGGTCACCCTGGGGCTGAGCCAGATCATTGAGTAAGATCTCCCTTTCTTTTCAAAGAATCACTGCTGTCCTCTTCTCACCCAGACTCCCTAAGAGCAGAAGACGAATTTTCCCAGCTGTGCCGTGACCTCTGCTCCTTGAACTATCCATGCCCAGATGTTTACTTTTGTGGCTCCAGGGCCTGCATTGATTCCTAAGAGTGAGATGAAAAAGACGTGAAAGCCTAGGCCAGACAGTTCCCTACCCCAGATATGGAAGCTCTGGGAGACAAACATTTCTTATGCTGCAGCGATGTGAAGGAATGCAGAGGATTCCTACTGCATGGAGACAAAGCAAGAGTTTTGATAGCCTTAAGAGCTATAGAAAATGTAAAGCGATGCAAAAGTTCGAAATGACTGAGTATTGTTTCAATGTTTTTGCTAGATGATTTTGGTCTCAATAGAGTTTTAAATGTTAAAGTTAGTGACATGCTTAATAAAATATTATAGCCTATCTCAAATTCTAGTGGTCTCTTTTTTGACAATAGTACTTGGAGCCTGTGGTTTCTTGAGGTACCCCAGGTGGTGAGATTCAGGAAAGGGGCCCCTCATTCTTGTTTAATTTCCATAGATCCAGTACTACTGGGGATTAGAACTATGGTCCTGATTCCTAAACTAGTACTTCTCCTCCTAACTGAAGTACTTAAAGTTAATACCTTTATTATTAACTGTAAATAAATACAAAGTTTGCACAAATATTCAGTGCCTATCCCTGTAGAAGAATTATACAGTCTCTCTGTTGAGTTGAAATGTAGCCATAGTCTTCCTTTGGGCAAGAAAATGTGAACAGAAGTGATGTGTGTCTCTTCCAGGTAGAAGCTTTAAAAGTTCTGTGTACGATTCACTGTGGTCTCCACTCCCAACCTCATTTTTGGAAATCACAGAAGTAGAGCAGAGATGGGCTTCCATCAGCCTTGGGTTCCTCAGTGACTACAATGTGAAGAGTCACTGCCAATCCACATGGGAAATGTAATGTGAGCAGGAGATGAACTTGGCCTTTGAAGCTGTTGAGATTTTCAAGTGGTTTGTTACTGGAGCACAACCTAGCCTATCTTGACTAGTAATACAATAAATAGATTGTTTTCAAGTCATTAAACTTTTAAACAATTTAAATAAAAAGATTTTTTATTTAAAATTGTTTTCTGCCAGGCACAGTGGCTGATGCCTGTAATCCCAGCAGTTTGGGAGGCTGAGGTGGATGGATTACCTGAGGTCAGGAGTTCAAGACCAGCCTGACTAACACACTGAAGCCCCGTCTCTACTAAAAAGACAAAAATTATCTGGACGTGGTGGCAGGTGCCTGTAATTCCAGCTACTTGGGAGGCTGAGGTAGGAGAATTGCTTGAGCCTGGGAGGCAGAGGTTGCAGTGAGCCGAGATTGCACTATTGCACTCCAGCCTGGGTGACAGAGTAAGACTCTGTCTCAAAAAAAAAAAAACCCAAAAAACAAAAATCATTGTTTTCTGAAAGATAGTGCATATTAATGTAGGGGACTAAACACGTTTGAATGAGGAAGAGGCACTAGACCCTTTATTTCCAACAGCTCACCAACTGGGGTTCTCACAGTTTCAGTTGAGCTCTCCTGGGGTGAGACTGGGTGAGGGTTAGCAAATTTTTTTCTAAAAGGGCCATATATTAAACATTTTCAAATTGCAGATCATGTGGCTCTGATGTAACACTGAATTCTATCACTGGATCTCAAAAGTGGCCATAGATAATGAGTAAACTAATGGATGTGGCAGTGTTCCAATAAAACTTTATTTATCAAAATTTATCTATGCTCTGGATCTGGGGCATAAAGACCCAAATCTGACCCCTCAGATCTCCAAACCCCTGCCAACCATACTGGAGTAACTGAGTCAGGTTGTCTAATGTATTCACATGTTCATTCATTCATCTATTCTTTCCTTCAACAATGATACTGATAGCATTCTATGTTCTAGCCAGTGTGATATGCCATGGGGACAGAGTGGGAAAAAAAACTGACAAGATGTCTCAGTCTGCTCCTGCTGCAATAACAAAATACCTTGGATATGTAATTTATAAACAACAGAAATTTATTTCTCATGATTCTGGAGGCTGGAAAGTCTAAGATCAAGGTGCCAGCAGATTTAGTGTCTGGTGCCAGGGCTGCTCTCTGCTTGCAAGAGGGCACCTTGCTGTGTCTTCGCTTGACAGAAAAATGGAAGTGCAAAAGGGACTAGCTAGTTCCCTCAAGCCCTTTTATAAGGGCACTAATCTCATGCATGAGGGAAGAGCCCTTACAACCTGATCTCTGTCTAATAGTCTCATCCCCTAATACTGTTGCACAGGGGATTAAGTTTGTATTAGTCTGTTCTCATGCTGCTAAAAAGACATACCTGAGACTGGGTAATTTACAAAGGAAAGAGGTTTAACTGACTCACAGTTCCACATGGCTGAGGAGGCCTCACGATCACTGCGGAAGGCAAATGAGGAGCAAAGTCACGTCTTACATGGTGGCAAGCAATAGAACTTGAGCAGGGGACTCCCGTTTATAAAACCATCAGATCTCATGAGACTTATTAACTACCACAAGAACTGTATGGGAGAACCGACCCCATGATTCAATTATCTCCACCTGGCCCTGCCCTTGACACATGGGGATTATTACAATTCAAGGTGAGATTTGGGTGGGGATGCAGCCAAACCACATCAAAGCTTCAACACAAATTTTGGAGGGACACAAACATTCAAATTATAGCACAAGGTCAATGCTCTCATGTGATTTAGAGAAAAGTACAGAGAGATACAATAAAGAAATAGACAAGATAATTTTTAATAATGATAAGTGCTGTGAATAAAATAAAACAGTTTAATGTAATGGAAGAACATTAGAAAGAGTGTCATGAAAGGGTTTTCTGAAGAGGTGACCCTTGAGCTGAGACTTTCAGGGCCAGCTAGATAAGCAGGACAGGGGGATTCTAGGCTCTTTTCCTTCATCCTAAAGCCTGCTTTGTGGTGTCTGAAATTCCTTTCCCAAAATTGGAAGAAACAGACTTAAAATGCAAAACATGGTGGAGGTCACATTTTAGTGTGAATGAACTTTGTCTGATCTGTAATTGGCCAATCCATTCATCAGTGTGAATGATGGGTTATCATACTCTGTTTTGACTGGGGAGGTGGGGAGAGGAGGGCAGTGATAGCGCTTATGTTAATGCTGGTTACAAGCATAGCTCATCAGTGGACTCCATTGCCTCTTTGCATTCTCTCCTCCTAGCCAGAGTTTCAGGGAGCCCACCACAGTATCTGATGAGTGAAAGAGAAGCAAAGAGAATTTGAGAAAGGATACAGGTATTTCTCTGCTGAGGGAGGAAGAACTCCCAAAGAGGAGCTTGGTCAGAGAGGGACGCTTTGCAAATATGCATCCCTTTAAAATGTTCTTTCTGGTTCTGTGTGGTGGCTCATGCCTGTAATCCCAGTGCTTTGGGACATGGAAGTGAGAGGATTGCTTGAGGCCAGTAATTTGAGACCAGCCTGGGCAACATGGCAAGAACCCATATCTATAAAAAAATCTAAAATTAACTGGGCATAATGGTGTGCACCTGTAGTCCCAGCTACCTGGGAAGCTGAGGGAGAAGGATCGCTTGAGTTCAAGGCTGCAGCGAACTATGATTATGCCACTGCACTCTAGCTCCGAGACAGAACAAGACCCTGTGTCTTAAAAAAAAAAATTAAATTAAATTAAATTAAAAATAAAATGTTCTTTCCTACCCTTAGGCCGTTTTGCTTGCAGAGTTTATATCAAAATCTTGTTTGCTTGTCTGTTTTTACAAATGTCAGTTCCCAGACATCAGTTAATTAAGATCTTACTGCTCTTATTTTTAATCCTATGCAGCTAGGTACTTAGTAAATGCTCAATAAATGCACGCCACTTAATCTCTCTGCTTGGTAATTATGCTCTAGAAATAGCAGGAAATTACTGAGCTGCATTATTACTTTCCTCTCCACTATGGGCTTTTATGCCTCACAAATATTTATGGTTAACCAAAGAAAAGGAGAATCTAATGTGAGTTTTTTGGTTTTCTCTGAGTGTATTTTAAAAGTCTGTTTAAATGCATGTGAAAGAAAGATATTTGATTAAAGGGTTTTGCTTGGAAAAATAAGGAGAAAATTTTTTTCATAGGGTCTCATTCACTTTCCACAAATGTTATCACTCTGAACTATAGGAAGAAACAGCTGCAATTGATATTTTGGTCAACCGCTAAGGGAGGGACCAGGTTTTGGATAAAGAATTCCTGTCTTCTCTCAAATCCTTGCTAGCTGGGATGAGGAGGCCTGCCATTTACTTATGGAGCAAAGGGCTTTTTGAAAGTCTGAGCCTTTCCTGAGACTTGATGCCTCTAATGTTACAGGCTGGCTTGTTCTGGAAAACATGGATTGCTTGTATCTACTGAGAACATTGAACATGCTGCTCATTCTTTTGTAACTGTTACAAATTAATTGTCACAGAGCCTCTATTTCTATTGTGATCCTTTTCCAGCCACTCTCCCCACCCTCCATATGGGTGAGGAAGTTAACTTTTGCTCTGTAAGAATTGTTTTTAGGAAATCACATGTAAACAGTTCAGAGACAAGCTATCACAAGGTGATAGCAAGGATGACGAATTCTGGCGCTGAGACTTTCAATCCCAGTGGCACCACTTGCTGGTTATGGGACCCTGAGGAAGCCAATTAGCCTATCTGAGCCTCAGTTTCTCATCTGTATAATGGGGCCAATAAGAGCGCATGGTTCATTAGAGATTTGTAAGGACTACGTGAGGGAATGCAAATAAAACAGTCAGCCCGGTGCCCAACACATAGAAAGCCTTCTGGGCATGTTGCAATGGTTCCAATCTATTACTGATCATCAACTGTACCACACTGGATGAAATATCTTTAGGAAGGAGATTATGTTTCCTTTCTTCCTTTCTAAAACACAAGAGTCAATGAACGTGAAACGCTGTGGCTGAAGGGCAATTTAGGAAAGGAAAAAAATCTCTGGATCTCATCATTCTAAACCTCTAAATTTTATCCGCACTTTTCTAAAACTACTGTTAAATCACTTGGCATTTCAGTTGTAGCAGATATGCAATATTTTAAAAAGCAGAGAGGTTACCAAATGGGGGATTCTGTTACATATTTACATGTAATGTACAGAGAGAAAATCTTTGCTCCTTTTTAGAGGTTTGGTTATCTTCCTGGTTTATAAATCAATTTCCTTTTCCTATTCAAACCCAAACAGTTCACATTCCTGCATAACTTTATGGTTACTGGTCTCTCTGTGGAAACAACCACGTAGGAAGTGGTATTTCCCAGCCTAAGAGCTTCACATTCAGTTTTCTTGGCAAGATGAGAGGAGGGTGTTTCAGGTCCATAAACCCCATAATTTTATCGTGATCATCAGATAATAAGGATAATAACAGAGTTGTAAAACTTTAGAAGTTGAAGAACATTAGATTCCATCAAGGCCAACCCCCTCATTTTACAGATGAGTAGGTACCTTATCCTTGAACCGTGTTTCACTGTCCTAAAAGGGTTTCTACACAAATTATATAATTTCCCTTCCCAGCAACCCTGTTGAGGTTGTGAGAGGGTAGGTATTAGCTACCTCTATTTTGTAGATGAAGAAACTGAGGCTTTGGAAGAGTAAATGACCTGCTCACATTAAGGAAGGACTCAGTTGATGGGCACATCTACATTTCAAGTTCCCAATTGCCTTCACAGTTCTCTTCATTGCAGCTTGCTACATTGCAGGACTTTGTGTGCCTACTGGGAACATAGATCCAGACCTCAGGTCTCTCAGGCTTGATACCTTTGGTCTTTGAAACTCTGTCACGTGTAGAATAAGATCCAAGCTCCTCAACATGGGACATGAGGCCCTTATGCTTGGCCTTTGCCCCCCTCTTCAGCCTCATCTTCTACCACGCCTAGTTTCCACTTTTTGCTTTAGGGACTCTAAGTGCCTTGGTATTTTCTTGAAACATCCTTCTAGCTACTTTTTCACCCTAACCAATTTCCTTTAAGAATGAACTTGGCCAGGCATGGTGGCTCATGCCTATAATCCTAGCAGTTTGGGAGACCAATGTGGGTAGATCACCTGAGGTCAGGAGTTTGAGACCAGCCTGGCCAACATAACAAAACCCTGCCTCTACTAAAAATACAAAATTTAGCCAGGTGTGGTGGTGGGCACATGTAATCCCAACTACTCGGGAGGCTGAGCAGGAGAATCGCTTGAATGTGGGGGCAGAGGTTGTAGTGAGTTGAAATCATGCTGAGATCACGCGACTTCACTCCAGCCTGGGATAAAGAGGGAGACTCTGTCTCAAAAAAAAAAGAATGAACTTGAGATAATCATCTTTTTTTTTTTTTTTTTTTTTTTTTTTTGCCTCTTTTGTAATAACGCTTAGCTTAAAACACAAACACAGAACCCAGGGGAGGGGCAGGACTATAAAACAAAAGAAAATACAAACCCATTGTACAGAGGTACAGGTGTCTTCTTTCTTTATATCCTTATTCTATAAGCTTTTTTTCTATTAAGAACAGTTTTCCAAACTTTTAAAGCTTTTTGTTATTGTTGTTAAAAACGAAGACACAAACACACACATTAGTCTAAGTCTACACAGGGTCAGGATCATCAATATCACTGTCTTCCACCTCCACATCTTGCCTGACTGGAAGGTCTTCTGGGACAATAACACGCATGGAGCTATCATCTCCTATGATAACAATGCCTTCTTCTGGAATCCCTCCTGAAGGAACTGCCTAAGGCTGTTTTGCAGTTAACTTATTTATTTATTTATTTAATAAATAGGAGGAGTACACTCTAAAATAACAATAACAATAAAAAGTGTAGTATAGTGAATACATAAACCAGTAACATAGTTGTTTATTATATTGTCAAGTATTATGGTATTGTGCACTGTATAGAAATGTGTGTGCTCTACTTTTGTATGTCCGGCAGCAAAGTAGGTTTGTTTACACCAGCATCACCACAAACCCATGAGTAATGTGTTGTGCTAGATGTTACGGCAGCTATGACATCATCAGTTGTCAGGAATTTCCCAGCTCCATTATATCTTTCAGGAGCACTGCCATATATGTGGTCCATCATTGACTGTAATGTTATTAAGTGACTCCTGACTGTATGATTTTACACAAACCTGATTGTTCCAGAGGTGGCCATTTTCTTCCAAGAGAGAATACCAAAGAGATGTGTAGATCTAAGAAGACAAGAGAGGCCATGTGGCTCCAGAGACACCAAGAAGAAAATAAACATAGAAAAGAGTTGCCATTGTTCTTGATAACTTTACATTACCTGGTTCCAAACTCTAGTAAAGCTTCCATGAGCTATGCCTGTATAATCCACAAATTGCCCCTTTGGCAGTGGTGTGCTGGTAAAACAGCTCTTAAAAAGCAAACAAACAACAAAACCTTGATTTGTAGCACTTGCCAGTTTCCAAGATGTAAATGCTCCCCCCATGACCTGTTTTACACTATTGTAACATCACTACATGTAGACTTGTGTATATATGCTCATCTTTTGTGAGCTTGCATGAGCTGACTCTAGCACACCACTGCCTTCAGTTTAAGCTAAAGTGGGTGGGTTGCTGTCCCTTGACCCAAATGTTGCAGTATATCAAATTAAGACACCATTGATTGACTGGTTTATTTATCACTAGAAAAGAAAAACACCACTCTGCCCATTAAACTGTGATATAATGCTTTAAGAACAGTTCTGTGTCGTGCATGAAATTAGTGCCACCAGCCTTTGCTCATTTGATAATTCCCCGTGTATATTCCTTTGGGTTTGGCAACTTTCCTGCCTTTAGCTGTGTTGCTTAGTGTGTGATAGACAATTCTTTTTTTTGGTATCTTAGTGACAAAATATAACACAGCTTCACATACCTATGGGTATCTTCTCTTCTTGATTCTATTAAAATACTTGTGACAAATACACAACTCTGGTCATTCCTCCATAAATATCTGCTTTCTTAATATCCAACATAAGTTCCTTTATTCTTATGCTTTTGTGTATATACTTTTTTTTTTTTTTTTTTTTTTTGCTGTAACACCAAACTATATGTAACGTCTTTGAAGATATTTTAAATGGCAATTAAACTCCACTTGTGTAGTACTAGTGTTGCAAATAACTCAAGTGAATTGATGATAAAATGACAAAATTTACCTGTGTGCAGGTAATGAGAATCAGAGCTATGACAAGTCTCCATTGATTATGGGATGAATCCCAGTTTTAGAGATGTTACAATGTGGAAAAGAAAGTACATCTCATAATCGGTGAAATATGGTAATCTCTGCTACAGAAAATACCTTGACTCAGCTATCACGTCCTCCAGGGACCCTTTCCTAACAATCTTCTACCACTCCCTCTGAGTTGGGCTCAGTTCCCCATCTTGTGTTCCTGTAGCTTCCTGTGCATATCTGTATCTTCCCACTTACCATGTGGTGTCCTAATTACCTGTTTACCTGAGGAATGTATCTTGGAGAATTCTTTGGGTCCACAGTGTCTGGAACTGTGCCTGGCACATCACATCGGTCCTCAGTAAATGCTTGCTTAATGATTGACTTGTGAATCCTACGAGAGATGAATGATCTTTCACTTTCAGACCAGCGGTGTGCACACTTCTGAGTAGGACAAACCCTGTCTGTCCAGGGCCTCTTCTGCAGCCAGCCACTCTTAGACTATGCCTACCAATAAAATTAAAACACTGGAGTCCACTGTTCCTCTTATTTATGCTCTCCCCTATAACCTTCACCTTAGTTCAGGCTGCTATAACAAAAATACCATAGAACCAGTGGCTTAACAACAAAAATACATTTTTCACAGTTTTGGAGTCTAGAAAGTCCAACATCAAGGTGCTGGCCAATTTGGTTCCTGGTGAGGGCTCTCTTCCTGGTTTGCAGAGGGCCGCCTTCTTGCTGTTTCCTCATGTGACAGAGAAACAGGTTATTTCTCTCATATATCTTTTTTTAAAAAAAAATATATACATATATATATATATTGGCCAGGCACAGTGGCTCACGTTTGTAATCCCAGCACTTTGGGAGGCTGAGGCGAGCAGATCACAAAGTCAAGAGATTGAGACCATCCTGGCCGACATGGTGAAACCCTGTCTCTACTAAAAATACAAAAATTAGCTGGGCGTGGCGTCAGGCTCCTGTAATCCCAGCTACTTGGGAGGCTGAGTTGGGAGAATTGCTTGAACCCAGAAGGTGGAGGTTGCAATGAGCCGAGATCGCCCCATTGTACTCCAGCCTGGTGATAGAGCAAGACTCCATCTCAAAAAATAAAGAATAAAAAATAAATAAAATAAAATAAAAATAAATAAAAAAATTAAACGATTGATTATATATTAGTTGTACATATTCATATGTCCTCTTTTTAAGACAGGGTCTCACTCTGTCACCCAGGCTGGAGGGCAGTGGTGTGATCAGGGCTCACTGCAGTCTCAACCTCCCAGATTCAAGTGATCCTCCCACCTTAGTTTCCCAAGTAGCTAGGACCACAGGCACATGCCACCACACTCAGCTAACTCTTTTTTTTTTTTTTTTTTTTTTTTGAGACAGAGTCTGACTCTGTTCCCAGGCTGGAGTGCAGTGGCGCTATCTTGGCTCACTGCAACTTCTGACTCCCTGGTTCAAGCGATTCTCCTGCCTCAGGCTCCTGAGTAGCTGGGATTACAGGCATGTGCCACCACATCCAGATAATTTTTGTATTTTTAGTAGAGATGGAGTTTCACTACGTTGGCCAGGATGGTCTCGATCTCCTGACATCGTGATCTGCCAGCCTTAGCCTCCCAAAGTGCTGGGATTACAGGTATGAACCACCACACCCGGCCAAAAAGATTTTTTTATAGAGAGGAGGGTCTCACTATGTTTGCTCGGGCTGGTCTTCAAATCCTGGGCTTAAGTGATCCTCCCACTTCAGCCTCCTGAAGTGCTGGGATTCCAGGTATGAGTCACTGCACTCGGCCTCATGTCTCTTCTGATAAGGGAACTAATCCCATCATGAGGGCTCATCCTTCATAACCTAATTACCTCCCAAAGGCCCCACCTCCTAATAGTATCACATTGGGAATTAAAGCTTTCAATTTATCGACTTTGTGGAGACACAAACATTCAGTCCACAGCACCCATGATATGAGAAACCAAGTCAAATTAAAATTATAATGGGTAATAATAGCATTGAGATGTACTCCTCCCAGATAGCTCATGACATTTTAGGAGGAAGTTCGAATGAGCTAACTCACAGAAAAGAGCCTTGGGAAGAATTGCAGGCTGCCGTGAGAAAATCTAGAGCCAGCATGCTCTTTTCATAAATGGTTGCCTGGGTTCCCTTTATGCTCTCATTTGGGGCCACAATGTACCAAGTCAAGTTGTGAGAAAAGCCTGGATCATCTTGGGGCTTCCAATCTTCCCCGTTGGGCTCATTTCTTCCATTTTACATGTTTGGGTTGGGCAAGGGACCAGCATCATGAAAATGAAGGTGGTCTTCCCCAACCTTGTGAGGGAGGCCCGAGAGGAAAGCAAGTTTCTCATTCTCAAAACCCAACTCAAGTCACCATGATACCTTTCGTGTTTATGTTTTCCTTACATGAGGAAACTACTCAATCTCTTCCAGATCTTAAGTTTTACTTTCCTTCATGAGGGTATCTCATTTCCCTCTATTTATTTTCAAAATCTCCAAAAATACAAGTTACTTCTAATATTCTCTTTTCTCACAACATTCTTCCTCCACACATTGCTTTAACTTCCATGGTCTAACCTAACAGAAAAGTTGAAGAAGGAAATAATACTTTTTGGTATCAATTAAACAAACAGCAATTTAAAAAATTACAATAAAGATTTTCTGGTTTTGGTAACTTGCACCCTTAAATATTGGAAGGAATATCAAAGGATTGGAAAGTGGGGTTCAGTCCAACTGCTGATGTCTGGGATTTAATGCTCAGACAGAGGTGGGTGGGGGGACCTCTTCTCTGCTTTGCAAAGCAGAAATAATTCTCTGGTAACTCTTCTACAGGGAGGCTCTGTGGATAAGAAACCTCAAGAATGAAACACTTAATTATAACCAAACATGGAGCAAACAAAGAAACAAGAACTGAGTTGGGCTGTTTTATATGAATCCTGCCTACGAAAGGAGATAGCTTCTTCCAAGTTTTGTAAGAGATCAGTGACAAGCTGGAATTTTTCATTTCTGGGCTCAGTGAGAAGTTACATTTACAGAACCAACTTCATTTATGTTTTAAAAGCAAATAAGTTTAGGCTTACCACCCTGGTGAGCTTTGAGGCTGTTGAATGTTCTGGGAGTTTTTATATTGATAGAATTTCGTGACTGGGGAAAAATATTACAGTCATTTTCCTAAGTCTAATAGTTTCCATCCCTAACCTCAAAAGGGAAGGTAAAAAATGATGAATGGATGTGATGAGGACATTGTTCCTAAGCCTTTGTTAGCAGTGCTGTGAGTTGTGCCAACGGCAGGGACCCAGGGAAGGGTTGGTGCTCAGTCTCCTCACTCTTTGACCTTGAACTCCTTTGTGTGACCACTTGTGTATGTCAGGACTTGATACAACCTGCAGATGTGGAAAAGGGCATTCTTTTATTTTGTATAAGTCACCTAGTTCATATAAGAAAGCAATGTTTCATTGGCACTATAATTATAATTCTGATGTGTATCAGGTGTCTTGTAGGAGCCAGGCACTTTACAACTATTATTTATAACCAATATGACTCCCATTACACAGATGTGGAAACTGAGGCTGAAAGAATTCAAATGACTTGACCAAAACAATAGATCTAGAATACGGCTGAGCCAGACTTTGGGCAAATTCCTCTCCGACTCCAACACCTACATTCTTTTATCATGCTATGTTGTCCAGGAAACTTGCCAGCCTATAGTGAAATAAGCTTTAGGTAAAGTATATTTAAAATACAGAAATGAGGCTAGGTGCAGTGGCTTATGCGTGTAATCTCAGCACTTTGGAAGGCTGAGGTGGGCAGATCACTTGAGGTCAGAAGTTTGAGACCAGCCTGGCTAACATGGTGAAACCTTGTCTCTACTAAAATTACAAAAATTAGCTGGGCATGGTGGCAGGTGCCTGTAATTTCAGCTACTCTGGAGGCTGAGGCAAGAGAATCACTTGAACCTAGGAGGCAGAGGTTGCAGCGAACTGAGATGGCGCCACTGCACTCCAGCCTGAGTGACAGAGTGAGACTCCATCTCAGAAAAACAAAACAAAACAACACAAAAAAACCAGAAATGAGGCCAGGTGCACTGGCTTATGCCTGTAATCCCAGTACTTTAAGAGGCAAATATGGGAAGATCACTTGAGGCCAGGAGATCAAGACCTCTCTGGGCAATAAAGCGACACCTTGTCTCTACAAAATAAAAAATAAAAAGAAATGAATGAGAATTTTAGAATTCTACCTGACAAATCTTCCCGCAGTGTCTCTGGGGAGTCTACAAACCAGTAAAAATAAATTAAAGTTAATTATAAAGGAAAAATGGAGATAATATTAGAGGTGCAGTCACTTCTGGGTGGATTTAAATAATCTGCATTTCTAGATCCTGCCATTGTTCACCCCCACTCATGCCCTCCACCCCATGACACTGTGCAGAGGCCCCTCACGTTGGTGCTGATCTACACACTGACCTCAGAACCTGACACTGAGGATCTCCAGTCTGGGGTTTCCACTATGCTCCACTCCCTGACCTCTGGGTTTCTAGAACTTTTTACCCTGGAAAAATGCTGAAACTGTAGCCACATTTTATCCATTATTCCCATTCATGGCTTTTCTTAGCAATCACTGGCCAGCCTCTTCTCGATACACACTCCCAACATGACACAGTTTCTGGGAAATTGTCAGGAAAAGGTTGGGTATTCCTGCAGTGGAGTCTTTGAGTCACAGGCTGGGCGGCCAGTACAGAGCACGAGAGATTCAAATAAGCTGATGGCTTCAGCACAGAGCAGATTTCCGGTGACCATATGGCCGACACCTAAATGGCCTCTGCTGTTCATTCCCATTTTCACTTGGGCTACTGCTGTAACCCTCAACCTGTCTCTTTCCTTCCCCTCTTCTCTGGCTCACCTTCCCTGCCCAACCACCCAAAGTCAAAGTCATCTTTGAACACCAGAAATCAATGTCCTGTCTTAGGCCCTTCAGTGGCTGGCAATCATGCTCGGAAATCAAACCCAAACTCCTCATCTCAGCCTTCAAGGCCCTGTGAGTGCTGGATGTGACTGTCCCTCCAATCTCATCTCCCAGCAGCCTCTTCCCTGCCCTCTGGGCTCCAGACAGAGTTCCTCCTCTCTCTTCCTGGAACACACTTTCTCTCCTCCCCTCCTTAGGAACTTGCCACTGGCTGTTCCCTCTGCCCAAATAGAATTCCCTGGATTTTCACCATTTTCACCCTCAGGTTCCAGTTCCTGTGTTACCTCTTCTGAAAATCCTTCCCATCCAGTGTGGCAAATTCCTCTCCCATCACCCTCCACCATATTCCCCGAACATTTCTTCTCGGTACTTTTCAATAATTGCAATTCTCTCATTTATTTATTTATTTATTTTTTATTTTTTGGCTTATTGTTCTCTCTCCTGTAACAGTTGGAATGCCATGAGGACAAGGACTTTTTTTTTTTTCTTTTTTTTTTGATAGAGTCTAGCTCTGTCACCCAGGCTGGAGTGCAGTGGTGCAATCTTGGCTCACTGCAACCTCCACCTCCTGGGTTTAAGCAATTCTCCCGCCTCAGCCTCCTGAATAGCTGGGATTACAGCTGCCCGCCACCACGCCCAGTTAATTTTTGTATTTTTAGTAGAGATGGGGTTTCAATGTGTTGGCCAGGCTGGTCTTGAACTCCTGACTTCAAGTGATCTGGCTGCCTCAGCCAACCAAATGCTGGGATTATAGATGTGAGCCACTGAGCCCAGTGAGGGACTTTGTTTTGGTCAGCCCTGTGCCCGTAGCCCAGTGCCAGCATGCAGTAGGTAGTTAACACATATTCGTTGAACAACTGAAATCCTAAAATTATTTGGCCCTTTGTCATCTTTCAGGACTTAACAAAAGCTTGCTCCTTTTTCCAAAGGGCCTGACTCTAAATCCATGCCTTTTGGGAAGTCCCCTCATTTCCAGTCCTGTTATTTGAAAATCCCCTCTGTAAATTTGTACCAGCTTTCATAAGAGGAATGTGTTCTAAACAGGATCTAACTAACATACCATGAGAATTTCCCGGCGTCAAATGATCAACATGAAACCAAGGAAATTAAACACGAATAGTTGCCTTTTTGAAAGTCTGGTTGTAGCATCTATACCTTACTATTCAGCTAAGTCACTCACAGCAACTCATATTTTGAATCTCTGTTCACAAATTTTCTGATTTTTTTTTAAGATAACTGACTCCAAGTGTGGTTCGGTTTACTACCCTTTCTTTGAGTTCTCTTTTAGTTCATAAGGCAGGATATTACATCAACCTAGAATTCCAAAATATGTCCCTCTAATATTTATTGCTAGAAACACTAAATTCTAGAAACATAGTTCACCTTACAAGGAATTTAAATGCTTTTATTCATATGATGCAATTGCTTTTTTCTTTTTCTCTTCTGTTTCTTCAGGAAGAAGTATGTTTGTTAATGGAGGTTTGAATGGGCCAGTTAACTTTTGTAAATGTCTTGTGAAATTTTCACAGGTAAACACATAAACACGCACACACACACACACACGCACCCCTTCGGATTATCCACACTGGCTCAAAGTTTCTTCATTTCATGCTATTTCAGCCTTCAAATATGAGACTCTTTTCCTTCCTCATCCACTCAATACCTTATATTTATAGTTTATAGATTTATGAAGTATGAATTTCTGATCTCGTTTAATTTTTACACCTGTGGAGCTCTTAGATAAATGACTCTCATTTTGCAGAGGAGAAAACCAGTTCAGAGTGGTTGGTTATCTAAACTGTGTCCCACCTGACCACCTTCAGGTATTTGGGGATGAAGCCCTTACCTCATCACTGTCACAATGTGGTTTTCTAATGAAATTGAATAGGACTTTACAACATGATCATCAGCCCAGGTGCTCGGGCTCATGCCTGTAATCCCAGTGCTTTGAGAGGACAAGGCGGGAGGAGTGCTTGAGGCCAGGAGTTCAACACGAGCTGGAGCAACATAGCGAGACCCTGTCTCTACAATTTTCCAGACATGGTGGCATGAGCCTGTAGTCCTAGCCACTCTGGAGGCTGAGGCAGGAAGATTGCTTGAGCCCAGGAGTTGAGGCTGCAGTGAGCTATGATCAAACCACTCCACTCCAGCCTGGGCAACAGAGCAGGATTCTGTCTATAAAAAAACATTTTTAAATGAGGGCTGGTTAAATCGAGTTATGTATATATGAGTACAATTAACAAGCTGTCCAATCAAAAGTAGAGTTCTTTTCATCTAAAACAGTGATTTCTGAGGTTTGCCTTGTAAAAATCCCTCTTATTTTCTTCCAGTGTGGATCCCCCAGATTTTTGATTCTCGTAAGACTGCTAGCATTTTACCTTTCCTTCTTTCTTTCTTTTCTTTTCTTTTCCTTCCTTCCTTCCTTCCTTCCTTCCTTCCTTCCTTCCTTCCTTCCTTCCTTCCTTCCTTCCTTTCTCTTTCTTTCTTTCTTTTCTTTTTCTTTTTTTTTTTGAGACAGAGTCTCGCCCTGTCACCCAGGCTGGAGTACAATGGCATGGTCTCGGCTCACTGCAACCTCCACTTCCTGGGTTCAAGTGATTCTCCTGCCTCAGCCTCCCGAATAGCTGGGACTACAGGCGTGCACCACCACCCCCGGCTAATGTTTTGTATCCTTAGTAGAGACGGGATTTCACCATGTTGGCCAGGTCTCAACTTCCTGACCTTGTGATCTGCCTGCCTCAACCTCCCAAAGTGCTGGGATTACAGGTGTGAGCCACCACACCTGGCCCCCAACCCATTTTTTTTTTTTTTTTTTGAGTTGGAGTTTCACTCTGTCACCCAGGTTGGAGTGCAGTGGTGTGATCTCGGCTCACTGCAATCTCTGCCTCCTAGATTCAAACAATTCTCATGCCTCAGCCTCCCAAGTAGCTGGGATTACAGGTGCCTGCCATCATGCCTGCCAATTTTGCATTTTTAGTAGAGAGGGTTTCACCTTGTTGGCCAGGCTGGTCTCGAATTCCTGACCTCAAGTGATCCACCTGTCTCAGCCTCCCTGAGTGCTAGGATTACAGGCATGAGCTACTGCACCTGGCCTATAACTAGTATTTTTATGCACCACTCATGCATGGATCTCCATGTTTCAGTTTACTTGTGAAGGCTCATCATGGGCAGATTTTGTTGTTTCCTTCCCAGGTTTCAAAATGTTGATGGTATCACAACCTTTGTCTTTTAATACTACCTTGGATGCCCCTAAATGATCCAGGAATTATTTGTGCACAGAGGCTGAGTGTATGTTATCTAGGTGTATACTCAGGAAAAGTATCTGTGAGAATCAGATTAAGTATTAGTTAAGTCATATTCCAAGGTTATGTCCAAAGCCTTCTGGTGTAATGTAGTTTGAAACATAAAACAACACTTGAAATAAATGAGCTACAACTATAAGCAGCAATCTTTTCCCTAGTCTATGGTTTCTTATAATGATACTTAATAGCGAGGTATTTTTAGGCTTGTTAAATTTGCAGAACAAAAGATGATCACATACCTTTGGCTGAAGGATAAGGGACATTATTTTCTTTTTTAAGGAAACATTTTGTGCGGTGTACAATGCGGCGAATCTAGATACAGGGAAGCAAACTATTTTCTTTTCTAAAAAAAAAAAAAAAAAAAAAAAAAAAACCTGGCTACATATTTAGCACCTGCTCATTTTCCAGCATGTCCCAGCGGCTATCATTTAAGGTCATAGCTCATTAATACTTCTATGTATATGCTTTAAAAAGAGACCATTTACAAAGTTCTTTATTCATATTATTTGATTTTGTTCTCCTAACAATGCTGTGAATATTGTTATCTTTGCTTACAACCGAGGAGACTGAGACACAAATCAATTAAGTGGCATGTCCCAGACCACCAGCACATCAGAAACAAAGACCCGCAATTACACTTCCAGGCTCCACAGGGCCAGCAGCACAAGCTCTGCCACTCACTGTGTAATCTTTTTGGTAGAATTTTCTGAAACATTTAAATTGGAACAAGAGAAAGTGCTAATTACATACTGCTTTTTTTCATTTTTATTTTATTTGTGTTGATACATAATATTTGTACATATTTATGCAGTACATGTGATATTTTGTTAGCTGCATAAGATGCATAATAAATGTTTGAGCTTTAATTGCCACTAAAGTCTTGGTAACCACCAGGCACAGTGGCTCATGCCTGTAGTCCGCACGCTTTGGGAGGCCAAGGTAGGTGGATCGCTTGAGCTCAGAAGTTCAAGACCAGCCCGGGTGACATGATGAAACCCTGTCTCTACAAAAAATACAAAACTGAGCCAGGCTTGAATCACTTGAGCCCAGGAGGTAGAGCTTGCTGTGAGCTTAAATCGTGCCACTGCACTCCAGCCTGGGTGACAAAGCAAGACCCTCAAAAAATAAAATAAAACATCTTAGTAACAAATTTCTAATTTGACTTGTTAACAAATTGGCCAAGATAATACTCCCATTGGATAGCAGGCTACTAAATAATGGGAATTTCATTTCTTTTATTTCGAAGATGTGTGGGACCCACAGTTGGCCATTCTAGTTGGGTAGAGGGCAGAAAAGAGTATGATTTGATAGTTGCGAAATTGTCCTTTCCCCTGTCCTGGTCACCCAGCAGTCTCCCTCCCTCTCTCCCTTCCTCCCTTTCTCCTCTCCTCCCTCTGGGTACCAGGAGGATAAATGGACACAGACACACTCTGGAACAATGTGGTCATAATGGCATCATTATCCTGGGATGGTAGAAGATAAGTCCTGTCCACCTGACATTTGTCTTGGCCCCATTTAAACTGCCTCTCTTGTTCAGGGTCATGAATAAACTAACTTGCCTGCATTTTACAGCTGAACATACTTGATAAGAAATAAGAAGGAGGCTGGTGCCAGGGTGGCCTCATGGGCGTGCTACCTGCATAGTAGAAAAGACCCCCATGCTCAGAAAGGCCTGCACCTGATTAATGCTCTGCTCTCATCATCTTGAAATTCTCAGTAAGTTTTGAAAAAGGGGCCCACGTTTCCATTTGACACCTGATCCCTGAAGATTATGTGGCTGGTCCCATGTGGTGGCTTAAAGTATTAGCTTCAGAGATGGTGATCCAGCCAAGTCGGAGTGCCACCAGATTCTAGGTTTCCCCAAAAAGCCCGAGGATAGGTGAACACGAGGCTAACAGATCCAAAAAAGCATGGGGGCAGGGCCTAGCGGACTTGAAGCCTCATTGTGTGTGAGCAACAGAGGATGCTGTCCACCACCTGGCAGAGGGGTTCTCTCTTAGTTGAAACCAGCGAAGCCTGATACCCCACTCTAAATGCCAGGAAGGTACGCCCTCAGGAATGCAAACTGTAGTTTCTTGATTGAGAGTTCTGCACAGGCAGACAGGAAACGGTCAATATCCAACAATCGATATCCAAACTTTGGGATTTTTTTTTGCCCTTTTATTTTAGAAAGCATTTTCATTTTAAAAATTTTAACCTTTTTACTTATTACAAATTAACGTTCATCGAGAAACACATTTCGTTACTGATAAGCAGAAAAAAACTTTAGAAATCACTCATAGTCCTACTCCCTAGAGATGATCACTGTTAACGTTTTAATGCACATATATATTTATATACACATATATGAACAGTCATGCATCACCTAATGATGGGGATACATTCTGAGAAACGTGCCATTAGGTGATTTCATCTTTGTGCGAACATCACAGAGTGTACTTACCCAGGCCTAGATGGTGCAGCCAACTACACACCCAGGCTGTATGGTGCAGCCTATTGCTTGCAGGCTACAGACCTGTACAGCTGCTGCTGTACTGAATACTATAGGCAATGGCAACACAGTGGTAAGTACTTGTATATCTAAACATAGAAAAGATATAGTAAAAATGCAGTATAAAAGATAAAAAAATGAAGCCGGGTGTAGTATTTCACACCTGCAATTTCAGCCCTTTTGGAGGATGAGGTGGGAGCATTGCCTGAGCCCAGGAGTTTGAGACTAGTCTGGGCAACACAGGGAGACCTTTTCTCTAAAAAAAAAAAAAAAAAAAAAAAATTCCCCAGGCGTGGTGGCACATGCCTGTGTCTCTGCCTACTTAGGAGGCTGAGGTGGGAGGATCTCTTGAGCCCAGAAGGTTGAGGCTGCAGTGAGCTGTGATTGTACCACTGCACTCCATTCTGGGTGATAGAGTAGAGACTTTGTCTCAAAAACAAAACAAAAACAAACAAACACAAAATCCAGTGATTAAAAATGGTATACCTCTATACGACACTTACCACTTACACTTAGAATGGAGCTTGCAGGACTGGAAGCTGCTCTGGGTGAGTGAGTGAGTGAGTAGTGAGTGAATGGGAAGGCCTAGGACATTACTAAACACTACTGTAGACTTTATAAACACTGTACACTTAGGCTGTACTAAAGTTTATTAAAAATAGTTTCTTTCCTGGCCGGGCACAGTGGCTCACGCCTGTAGTCCCAGCACTTTGGGAGGCTGAGGCGGGTGGATCACCTGAGGTCAGGAGTTTGAGACCAGTGTGGCTAACACTGTGAAACCTCATCTCTACGAAAAATACAAAAATTAGCCAGGCATGGTGGCGGGCGCCTGTAATCCCAGCTACTTGGAAGACTGAGGCAGGAGAGTTGCTTGAATCCGGGAGGCAGAGGTTGCAGTGAGCTGAGATCACATCACTGCACTCCAGCCTGGGTGACAGAGCGAGACTCCATCTCAAAACCAAAACCAAAACACACATTGCACAACTGTACAGAAACTTTTTTTTTGTTAGTTCCATATTCTATAAGCTTTCTTCTATTTAAAAATTTTATTTTTATTTTTTACTTTTCAAACTTTTTTTTCGTTAAAAATGAAGACACACACACACATTAGCCTACACCTACACAGGGTCAGGATCATCAATATCACTGTCTTCCACCTCCACATGTTGCCCCACTGGAAGGTCTTCAGAGGCAATAACACACATGGAGCTGTCATCTCCTCTGATAACAATGCCTTCTTCTGGAATCCTCCTGAAGGACCTGCTTGAGGCTGTTTCACAGTTAGCTTAAATAAAAGAAATAGAAGCAGTACCCTCTAAAATAATGATTAGGCCAGGTGTGGTGGCTCACGCCTGTAATCCCAGCACTTTGGGAGAACGAGGTAGGAGGATCACTTGAGATCAGGAGTTCAAGACCAGCCTGGCCAACATGGTGAAACCCTGTCTCTACTAAAAATACAAAATTAACTGGGCATGGTGGTGGGCGCCTGTAATCTGAACTACTAAGAAGGCTGAGGCAGAAGAATCGCTTGAACCTGGGAGGCTGAGTTTGCAATGAGCTGAGATCCCATCAATGCACTCTAACCTGGGTAACAGAGTGAAACTCCATCTCAAAAATAAATAAATAAATAAAGATTAAAAGTGTAGAATAGCAAATACATAAACTGTAACATAGTAATTTATCATCAAGTATTATGTGCTGTACACAATTGTATGTGTTAGACTTTTATATGACTGGCAGCACGGTGCGTTTGTTCGCACCAGCATTGCCACAAACACATGAGTAATGCTTTGTGCTAGGACATTATCATGACTGCAACGCCACTAGGTGATAGGATTTAATCTTATGGGACTATCGGCATATATGAGGCCATAGTTGGCAGAAACATCATTATGCAGCATATGACTATACCTTAGAGAAAAACAAAACAAGATTATACTCTATATCACTCTATATGGTATCACAAAGTTGCTTCTTCTTTCATTAGGATTTTGAGAACGTGGTCCCATGTCATTACATATTCTATTACATCATGTACAGTCTGTCAGCTAATTTTAGTAAAGTTTATAGCTTACTGAACTAACCTGTATGGTTTGATAACATACAAGTTATAGACTGATTATCATTTCTTGCTATTTTAAATGGTGCTGCGATGAACAGATGTGGAGCTACCTTTAAAATTATCCTTAACTATTGCTTTAGAATAATGTTCTAGAAGTGAATTTTCTGAGTAACAGATAGGAATTTAGTAAGAGATACTTGTCCAGTGGCCTCACAGAACTCTTGAGCCAATCTCCATTCCTGTCAGCAGCGCTTATGAGTTTGGGCAGTGTTCTTAGAATCTTATGGGACTTGGTTTTGTGGGCGAATGAGAGGTTACAACTGAAACCTAGAAGAGGCAATTTCCTGACTGTCATGGGAGTTTCTAGAACCCAAGTGGTCAATAAAATGGGGTGCAAATGGTGGTAGTTTTTTATGATTTGTAGTCTAGGCAACCGCTGTCGGGCGAAAATTATCCTAAAGGGATTACCACCAAGAAAGAGGTTGCCCAGAGGTTCTATTTGCCTCTAATTGCACCTTATGGTTATATGTAACAGCATGATCGCACAGTGCTGAATCAGGGTTTATAAAAATTGCACTAAAACCATGTCCTGTAATTTGAAAATAAAAAGCAAGACTGTGTTTTTTTGTTTGTTTGTTTGTTTGTTTGTTTGGTTCCTTACCCAATCAGTAGGAATTATTGACTTGTTTGGATTCCCTATGCCTCTCCTCTTCCAGCTATCCTTAAGATTTTTCTTTTTTGTCACACAGAGAAGCATATGTCATGTCTGCTCATTCAAAAGTAAATTCCTCACACTCCAGCTTCTTCTGTAAATTAAAATTTCGGCTTAAATCTTTTTGATGTTTACAAACACTGAGCCTCATAATCCCCACATCTATTTGTGTATCAGACCTCTCTTTAGGGAATCCATAAATAACCCTCCTCCATAAAGCAGGCCCGCACCTGGGCTTCTGGAAAAACTCAGTAAGAGGGAAACACAAGTAAACCTACTAGAAGCACAGCTGGAATTTAGAGGCTCAGTCAATCATTGGAGCCTTCACATTTTTTTTAAAAATCAGCGAAGATTTTATTATGCAGCATAGAGTCTGTACATATAGAGTAGAATCAAAATTTTGAGAAATTATTTTCCATCACACAGAGGCTCCCTATTAAATGGGTGTGTGATGTACAACATCTCTGAAGACAGATCTCCCCTGTGGGTTATAGATGATACTCCAGGAATACATTCTAATGTCCGGAAGAACCATTACCCACTGACACGCCTGCAGTCGTTTTTAGGGACTAGTGGCTTGGGTCTGTGGTTTATTTTCCTACACAAAAAATGCAACGGATTATATAACCTTTACAGTGGGCAGTGTTAGAATTCCCATGGTACGATGGCTTATCCTTTTAAAAATGCATTAAATATAAATGAACCATTTACCGTTAACCATAGTACATATTGTTTTATTGCTTTCATCTTGTGTCTTCTTTCCTTTTCTCGTCTACACACTCCTGTTTTCTTTTTCCAACCCCTTGCTTACATAATTTTCTGTGCCTTAAGAGCTTATGCACACATCTCTTTTTGGTTTCCTTTGTAACAACTCCAACACATTTCCTTTTACATTTGTGATTTTTTGCTTAGCTTTTTCTCCCTTGTTTTTTTCACCCTCCAACCAAACCATGTTTATTTTCATTTTTCTCTCAATGGTCTAATTTCTCTCCATGCCTGTCACATTTCACTGAGGTTTGCTGCATGATTAAAATGAAGGAAGTCTTTTCTTCTCATGCTTAAAAAGGGAATTGCCCACAATATATTTTCAGCTTATCCTAAATGACTGCCTCCCTTGAATAGGATTCCTAGCTCTTTCTTGCAAAACCCAGCTCAAAGAACAGCCTTGTGCTCTGTATAGAACACACCAGGGATGTGTAGGTTCAAGCTATGTTGTTCTGAATTTTCAGTGTTGCTTTGTTGACCATTAGGAAGCCTATTATCACAAGCGTCACCTCCTTCTCTCTCTGCTTCTGCCATTCACAGATGTTTCCAGCTGGCATTCACCCTGCTTGTCCAAAAGGAAATCGGTAGCCCTAAACTCACTGTGTTAGTCTGTATTTTTTGCACTGCTATAAAGAAATACCCGAGACTGGGTAATTTATAAGGAAAAGAAGTGTAATTGGCTCATAGCTCTGCAGCCTGTACAGGAAGCATGGCAGCATCTCTTCTGTGGAGGCCTCAGGGAGCTTTGACTCATGGTGGAAGGCACAGCGGGAGCAGGTGTCTTACATGGCAGGAGCAAGAGGATGAGGGAGAGAGGGAGAGGTGTCACACACTTTTAAACAGCCAGATCTCACAATAATGCACTCACTCACCATCACGAGAACAGCACCAAAGGGAGATATCTGCCCTCATGATCCAATCACCTCCCACCAGGCCCCACCTCCAACATTAGGGAATATAATTCGACACGAGATTTGGGTGGGACACAGATTCAAACCATATAATTTGCTAATCAGAACCCAGAAGATGTTTAAAGGGAGGTGTCAACCTCAAACGATCACCCCTAATGTCTCTCCCGCTTGTGGAATAAGAAGAATGTGAAGGGGCATTGAAAAAGAATTCTGCCACAGTGAATGCTTGTAAAATATGGTGTGCATGGTGAATAACTCACTCTGCTTTTTTATTTTTATTTTTTTGAGATGGGGCTTTGTTCTGTTGACCAGGCTGGAGTGCAGTGGTGGCATTTCAGCTTACTGCAACCTCTGCCTCCTGGGCTCAAGTGATCCTCCTACCTCAACCTCCTAAGTAGCTGGAATATGCCATTATGCCCAGTTAATTTTTATATTTTTTTTTGTAAAGACAGGGTTTTGTCATGTTGCCCAGGCTGGTTTCAAACTCCTGGATTCAAGTACTCCTCCTGCCTCAGCCTCCCAAAGTGCTGGGTGCAGTTTTGGCTCACTGCAGCCTCCGCCTTCTGGGCTCACTGGATTACAGGTGTGAGCCACCACACCCAGCTACTTGTGAGTCTTTAATCATGGAATTTGTTTCACTCTGGGATACTCTCTAGAACATATATATCCATGTGAGGGGGACAGTCTTTGCTTTTTGAGATCTTGCTCAAGTCCATTCTTAAATGAGAGTGTTGGGGAAAGGATAATATAAATCCTAAAAGACAGAATATCTCAGACTCTCCAGTGAGTCATTTCCTCATTTCCATTAATTGGCTTCGACCCAACTATAGACTGGAATGCTATTTTTATGCATACGTTCACAACTGAGAGATCTAACACAAGGTTTAAGTAACAGAATCTGCCAATTTGAAGAAGAGAAAGGACATGCCTTACTACATATTCCAGTAAATTAGGCTGTGACTATGCTTCACATTTTGAAATAATCTTTGCCTTCTAAAACATTCACATATAGGCTAAGAATTTTGGGGGGGGGATATAACACTGCTTGGAGATAAAGGGGATATTTTCGCTTTTATTTCCCTCTACTGTGACTTCCTTGGGATATTTTTTTCTTTGTGCTTGACTTTTTTATGGTGGGGTACGTTGAAGCTCTATCAGACATAGTTGCTCTCTAATAAAATGTGACTCACCTCTCCACTCCGTTGTAAAAGTTGAAAAGGCAGTAACTCAAGTGTGTGGCTGACTCAGTAATTGGCCAGCATAGCCTTTATTGAAATTATCCTGTAATCTAAAAATTAGAAGTGAAATAGCCCATGAAGTCATCCTGACCCAGCTGTTTGGGGCCAGGGTAAGAGTCTCTACTGGAACATTTTTCTATTACCCCTTCAATTTGGTTTTATAATTATCAGTCACGCAACCACACTGATCATGAACTTGGCAAATTTCTTTTCTAACTAGCTGAAAAACTGTAGAACATATCACTTAGCAGTAGAGCACATCTCCTGAGATAAAGTAGCAGTTATTTCTTCAACGAAGTAACAGATTGGAGACCAGTCCAGAAAACTCAGGAAAACCTATAGGGAAGTTATGGAGATGGTGCATGAAGTTCAATCTTGTCAGAGTCTAGTGAAGTAACAAGGTTAATCATGAAAGAAAATTTGTGAAGGTGTGATGCCTGGGCTAGTGGTGAAGGGTCTGTATGTCTAGGGGAAAGACTTGAGCCATCTGGTCCCTTCTGACTGTCAATGCTGGGCATGGGAAGACTAGCAGGGAGCAGGGAAGGGAGCCAGGCTGGGAGGTTTGGGCAAAGTGAAGTGCAATCAGTGGGCATTAATTCCAAAAATGCAGGTCTGGCCATGGCTCCTCATTCTCTGCAAGATGATCTCCAAATCTCTCACTATGGCAAAGTGGACTATTAAGATTCTGCTCACAGCCATGGTGACTCAAATCTGTAATCTCAGCACTTTGGGAGGCTGAGGCAGGTGGACAGCTTGAGCCCAGAAGTTCTAGACCAGCCTGGGGCAATATAATGAGATCTCGCTGTCTCTACAACAAATTAAAAAATTAGTCAAACTTGGTGGCACATGTAGTCCTAGCTACTCTGGAGGCTGAGGTGGGAGGATCCAGTGAGTCCAAAAGGCAGAGGCTGCAGTGAGCCAAAACTGCATCCCTGCATTTCTGTGTGGGAGACAGAGAGACACTCTGTCTCAAAAAAAAAAAAAGATTCTACTCCACCTCAGTGTTTGTCTCATCCCTGATTCCTTGATCATTCTGTTCCCTCTACCTAGAATACCTTATTCCCCTCTCTACCTGGAATATTTGGATTTGTCTTTGGAAACTCAGTTTAGCTCTCATCTTCTTCGGAAAGTTTTCACTGAACCCAGAGATTAGCAGATTCATGCTCCTGCCAGGTATGTACATCTATTGCTTTACTTATTTAAAGCAGTGTGATTTATATATTTACTTGATTTATTTATCTACATCCTGTAATGGACCTGGAACAACCTAAGGATAAGCTTGTGTCTTTATTCATTTTTATGTCTGCCATGTCTAGCACAGAACCTAGCACATAGTAGAAGTTTATTGCATTTGTGGAGAGTGAACGAATGAATGAGAGAAGAGGCACATTTTTAGTACAGTTGTCTCTCCATACCCATGGAGGAGTGCTTCCAAGACTCCCCTAGGATATCAAAATCCATGGATGCCCAAGTCCCTGATGTAAAAGGGTGTAGTATTTGCTCATACCTTACACACATTCTTCCATATCCTTTACATAATCCGTAGATGACTTATAATACCCAATGTAATACAAATGCCATGTAAATAGTTGTTATACTGCATTATTTAGGGAATAATGACAAAAGTCTGTACATGTTCAATACAGGTGAAACAATCCATTTTTGTTTTCTTTTTTCAAATACTACCTATCCGCGGTTGGTTGAATCTATGGATGGAACCCACAGATGTGGAACCCACGGATATGGAGAACTATGAATCTAGGAGGCAGAGCGCCAGAGATGCTGCAGAGTGTGTTTCTATATTGTGAGGGAGATTGAATTAAATGTTATCTAAGAAAACGTCATGAATCAAACAGCATTCCTGACTTTTAAAGGATCATAGATTCAGCATGAAGAAGGAATGTTAGAAATCATTTAGCACAAATCCCACTCCAAGAGCGCATTCCTTTCTAGGGCCTTTTTTTTTTTTTTTTTTTTTTTGAGATGAAGTCTCGCTCTGTTGCCTAGGCTGGAGTGCAGTGGTGCGATCTCAGCTCAATACAACCTCCTTCTGGGGCATTATTGACAGATGAGCAGTGGGCTTGCATTTGAATACTCCAGGGCCAGAGGGCAATGTAATTTACCAGGAAGGCCATTTGGATCTCAGATGGCTATATTTGTTTTTCATGATTAGGCATACTTTACCTCTTTGGAGCCTTCATGTTAGTAACTGCTCAGTAAAATTACCTACTATTATTGTTACAGTATTGCTTTATTTTTTCTTCATTAAAAACACCTAATGATAGTTGCAAGGATTTCTATTTCTTCTTTTCTCAAGGTTAATCCCCTTGGTTGCTTAATACCATGACTGGGTTCCCAGATCCCTTATCGTCTCCTCTCTTGCCATGTGGCTCACCAGCCAGGAGAGCATGATCAGTGCTTCTTGTGATCCTGACCCAATTAATTCCAGAAAAAGGCCCCTTTCATCCCTCTGCCCATGCTTATCAGAGGCAAATGCCCAAAGCAGGAGGCTACAGTTGTGAATCACGTCTAATGTAGCATTCATTTACTGAAAGAGAACTAGGGTAGGAAACGTGATATTAAATAAGTGATCAGGGACACACCAAGCACATGTTGTTTAAGAATAAAGTAATATTAAATAGAAATTGTTGGAGAAAAAAACCTTTCTCTCTGTCTTATTAATTCACACATTGCTCATCAAAAAGCAAAACAAAATAACTCTATACCTTGGAAGCAAAGCCTTTTCTAACTCAAACAAATAAATTGTTAAAGAATAAGACACTCAAGGAAGATCAAAAAAGACTGTGGACTAGGCGAGGTGGCTCATGCCTGTAATCCCAGTACTTTGGGAGGCTGACGTGGGCAGATTGCTTGAGCCCAGGAGTTTGAGACCAGTCTGGGCAACACGGTGAAACTCTGTCTCTACAAAAAATACAAAAACTAGCCACACATGGTGGCAGGCACCTCCCAGCTACTTGGGAGGCTGAGGTGGGAGGATCACTTGAGCCCAGGATGTTGAGGCTGCAATGAGCCATGATCGCACCACTGCACTCCAGACTGGATGACAGAGTGAGACCCTGTTTCCAAAAAAAAAAAAAAAAAAAAAAAGACTGGGTTTTATTGCACATACTACATTTTAAAATTCTTCTTGGATGACCTAGGGGAGAAAACAGAGCACAAGAATCTGATTCTCCTTTTTTGATCCAAGCAATACAATAATGAAACCAATGAGAAATTAGAAAGCTTTTCTAAATTTAAATAAGTTGTCTCCAGTTTAGAAACAGCTTCTGAATAGTATTGATACATGTCCTTGTGAACCGACACACATAAAGAATATCCCGGTTAGTAACCCACCATTTGTATGATATAGCTTTGAAGTTATTCTCTTCATTTTGGTGATGAGTGTGCACTGAATGACCCATATTCTTTAATCCAGTTCCTCTTATTCTTAATGATACGTATTTGCAAAATGGCTAGTGAGGGAAAGGGTGGTTACACCTTCTGCATAGCAACTGAGATCTGGTTGCTAGTTGAGTAAAAGATGCTGGCTGTGTTCAAAAGAGGCAACTAAACTTGGGGTGGGACCATGGGGGTGGGAAGAGAAGACGTGAGCCACTCTCAGTGGCTCAGCCCAGGCAAGCTGATATTTATTAACAGGGCTCTTGATTGCAGGTGCAAAGCTTGGTTTTACCAGCAGATCCTAGAATAACAATTACCAGGGAAGCAAGGTGGTGAATGGTTGCAGAAGGCATTATTGTTTTCCAGTTCTCCCTTTCCTTTTTCATCATAAGACCCTGATTTTGTGCAGGATCATGCCCCCACCCCCTCTTCCTTAAAGCAACCCTGTGCTCTTAGGGAGGTTGGCCCAGACCCAGGGGATACATTGTGATCAGCCCAAGCCAATCATGTTCTCTTTTTCTCTTGCTGGTGATTAGTTTGGGCATGTGCACATGAAGAGATCTGCTCAGGGAGACAGGAGAAGTGCATTCTGGAGTCTTTTGAAAGGCTTGTAAAGAGAGATACACAGAAAGCGATGGTTTCTAATTCTCCTGGGCCTTCTCATGTCTGGATGTGCACCTGGAACTGCAATAGTCTTTTTAAAACATGAAGGTGCTAGCCTGAGGATAAAACCCATATGTTAAGGGTAGCTGGGCAGAGATGGCAGCACCTGGGGCCTGAGGATTTAACTGAATCACTGAATTAACCAACCACAGAGCTGCCTGTCATACACGGAACAGTGCCCCCCATCCCCATTCATATGTTGAAGTCCTAATCCCCAATACCTTAAAACATGACTGTATTTGGAAACAGGGCCTCTACAGAGGTAATTAAGGTCAGATGAAGTCATCTGGGTGAGCCCTAATCCGATCTGACTTGTCTCCTAATAAGAAGAGGAGCTTAGGACATATGGAAAGAGACCCAAAGGATGCACATGGCGAGAGAAGGTGCCTTCCACAAGCCAAGGGGACAGGCCTTAGGAGAAAATGAACCTACCAACACCGTGATCTCGGACTTCTAGCCTCCAGAACTGTGAAAAAAATAAACTTCCATTGTTTAAGCCACCTCGTCTATGGTATTTTGTAATCGCAGCCCTGGAAAACTGATACGTGGCCCTACCTTGGGACTTCTTCATACTGTTTATGAGGTCTTATGACTTTTTTGTTTGTTTTAGGTCACTTGAGTGGAGTTTTCTATTTCATTCTAACACAGTGGTTAAAAACACAAAAAAGATATTATAGCCATATTATTCTATTATAAATGAAAGCAAGTTCTGGGGCTAGGAGATATAGCTACAACATCTAACACTGAAGGTCAGAATACCAGGGAGGATAATCCCAAGTACCATTATCGTAAACACAAGGGGTAGCAGGAGAAAGCTGAAAATGTTCGAGGAGGGGTAGCATTTACAATGTTTTTTCTAAACACCAGGGTAGAGCCTTGCTTTCTCTTCTCCTAATCCACCCATAGCTGGACCTGATACGGAGCCTCAGGAGGATATGGTTGTGGTCAAGAGCCACAGGGGAGCTGAGTGTCCTAGGCATGGGCTTAGCCCAGTGACAGAGACCTCAGCTAACCAATCCAGTTAACTAGCAAGAGATGAAGAAACAAATTTTGACCAGCTTCAGGGAATGAGAATTTATAATGCCTTGTATATTAGCTAGAGTAGGATAGCATGGGACCCACCTCATTTTATCGGCTTCCCCTTATTAATATAGGCCATCCCAGGTCCTAACTTCAAAGCAGGAAGTTGGGTAACCACTGAATGAAGAGAAATCCACCATCAACATATATGTAGCATATACATATTGTCAAATAGCTCAGGGTTGGCCCCGAGCTACGAAATAAGAAATGTCCCTTTCATGACTAAATATGAGGTTTTTTTTTTTTTGAACCAAGTGTATTTTTTTTGAGAATAGTGGTCAGATTGAGCATAGTCACATATTTGTTTCTTTCCTTTCTTCTTTATTTTCTTAGACAAAGTCTCCCTCTGTTGCCCAGGATGGAGTACAGTGACGTGCTTGACTCACTGCAGCTTCTGCCTCCCAGTTTCAAGCGATTCTCCTGTCTCAGTCTCCCAAGTAGCTGAGATTACAGATGCCCGCCACCACATCCAGCTATTTTTCTTTGTATTTTTAGTAGATACAGGGTTTTGCCATGTTGGCCAGGGTGGTCTCGAACTTTTGGCCTCAAGTGATCCACCTGCCTTGACCTCCCAAAGTGCTGCGATTACAAGCATGAGCCACTGCACCCAACCATAGCCACATGTTTCAAGCTTTCAATGCTTAAATTCCAACAGCACCTCTTTGGTCTTCCACCTCCATGATCTTTTCCCTTCTAACCCATTCTGCTCCCTGTTGAAGCTTCCTAAGATCACTTTCATTATTTCCTCCCCCACCTCCGAAATATTCATCTGGGCCTAAAACTATTGGAGACATCCTTGAGTGCATCTGCCCAACCTGCAGTTCCACATTCCATCTCTGAGAGCTGCTCTGTCCTGGAGATGGGCCCAGAAACCATGTTTATTTCATATAACATCACTTCCGTTGTTGCACTAGGAAGAGACAATCAAATTCTCTCTCCTGGAAATTTGGAATTGGAAGCCAAATAAGCCAGTAGCCTCTGCTGATCATTTGAACTGAGGATATAGGAACTTGGGAGTTGTGGAGTGGATTGTCTTACACTATATTCATGGGCAACAGAAAAATCTATTGTGCAGAGAAGAAAGGATGAAGCAAATATGCAAAGAGAAGCCAAAGTGAGAAAGTACATGGTGGGGGGATGGGTGGAATTGAGGGATTAAGACTAGGAAGCTTGCATCCCTAGTCCCTGAGAGCTTTTCATTATGGGTTCCAGGGCTTGGGGAGACCTAGCTGCCCATTCTGTCTTGGAGTTCCTCCAGATCTCTTTATTTATTTATTTTTTTTGTTTGCTTTTAAAATTTTATTTTATTTTATTTTATTCCTTTTCTGAGATGGTGTCTTGCCATGTTGCCCAGGTTGGTCTTGAGCTCCTGAGTTCAAGTCATCCTCCCACTTTGGCCTCCCAAAATGCTGGGATTACAGGCATGAGCCACCACACCCAGCCTGTTTGTTTGCTCTTCATATGGCAAGCCTATCTAACCCACGGCCCATAGGCTGCATGCAGCCCAGGACAGCTTTGAATGTGGACCAACACAAATTCATAAACTTTTCTAAAACATCATGAGATTTTTTGGCAATTTTATTTTTTAGCTCATCAACTATTGTTAGTGTTAACATATTTTACTTGTGGCCCAAGACAATTCTTCTTCCGATGTGGCCCAGAGAATCCAAAATGTTGCACATCCCTGTCAGATATGGGGTCTCACTATGTTGCTCAGACTGCAGTACAGTGGTTGTTCAAAGGTGTAATCATAGTGCACTACCATCTCAAACTCCTGGCCTCAAGCAGTCCTCCCCACTCAGCTTCCTGGAGAGCTGGGACTACAGGCATGGGTCAATACATTTGACCAGATCCTTTTAAGTTACCTTACTCCCTTTGGTTTATAGTAGCTTGAATAGTTTTCAGTTACTTGTATTTGAAATCACCTTGATTTCAAAGATAAAGTTCAAAGCCTTGGCTTGGCATTCAAGACCAACCCCAATGTGGCTGTCATGCATTGTTCTCACCTTCATTTTCTGCTATTCTGTGTGGAGCTTCCCTCATATGAGCTGAATTTCTACCTCTGCACACCTTACACGTTTCTGGCTCTTTCCTTGTTTCACATCATTTCCTCTGCCTAAAACACTTTTTCTTTCCTTCCTTCCTTCCCTTCCTTCCTTCCTTCCCTTCCTTCCTTCCCTTCCTTCCTTCCCTTCCTTCCTTCCTTCTTTCTTTCCTTCTTTCTTTCCTTCTTTCCTTCCTTCCTTCCTTCCTTCCCTCCCTCCCTCCCTCCCTCCTTCCTTCCTTCCTTCCTTCATTCCTTCCTTCCCTCCCTCCCTCCCTCCCTCCTTCCTTCCTTCCTTCCTTCCTTCATTCCTTCCTTCCCTCCCTCCCTCCCTCCCTCC
>NW_016811646.1:760255-791574 GCF_001698545.2 Rhinopithecus bieti
TTTCCTCCTTTCCTTCCTTCCTTCCTTCCTTCCTTCCTTCCTTCCTTCCTTCCTTCCTTCTTTCTTTCTTTCTTTCTTTCTTTCTTTCTTTCTTTCTTTTCTTTCTTTCTGACAGAGTCACTCTCTCACACAGGCTGGAGTGCAGTGGCACGATCTTGGCTCACTGCAACCTCTGCCTCTCGGGTTCAAGTGATTCTTGTGCCTTAGCCTCCCAAGCAGCTGGGATTACAGGCACTTGCCACCACACCCATCTAATTTTTGTATTTTTAGTAGGGACAGGGTTTCATCATTTTGGCCAGGCTGGTCTCAAACTCCTTGCCTCAAGGGAACTGCCTGCCTCGGTTTCCCTCCCAAAGTGCTGGGATTACAGGTGTGAGCCACCGTGCCCGGCCCTAAAATACATTTCTTTCTCTTCTTGGCCTACTAGACTCCTACACCTTTTTAAAGGTCAACTCAACTTTGCCCTTCTATGTGAAGTGTTCTACAAGCTTCCTAGTTATAACAATTTTTCCTTCTTTTAAATTTTCATAGTGCTTGTTGTTTGTGTCACCAACTGTTTTAAGGTTTTAATATAACAATAGCTCATAGTTAGGAGGAAAATAAGTTGGTTTCAGAGAAACTCCTTGATGACAGGAACTCTAATACCAGAGTTTGGAAATAATATGAAAGACCAATAAATGCATCCCAGGATGTCAGAAAAGGAGGGTTGTTGACCCCTCCACAAAATATATTGAAGTATTAGCATTGATAAAATAACATCAGACTTGGCCAGGCATGGTGGCTTATGCCTGTAATCCCAGCACTTTGGGAGGCCGAGGTGGGCGGATCATGACGTCAAGAGATAGAGACCATCCTGGCCAACATGGTGAAACCCTGTCTCTATTAAAAATACAAAAATTAGCTGGGCGTGGTGGCACATGCCTGTAGTCCCAGCTACTCAGGTGGCTGAGGCAGGAGAGCCACTTGAACCTGGGAGGCGGAGCTTGCAGTGAGCCGAGATCACACCACTGCACTCCAGCCTGGTGACAGAGCGAGACTCCATCTCAAATAATAATAATAATAATAGTAATAATATCAGACTTGTTGGAAAATACAAAATGTGCGTGATCAGATGACATTTTTTTATTCAGCTGTGTCAGCAACATTTACATTGAGTATGATAGGACATTGTCAGATGGAGAGGAGATAGGAATAGAAAAACAAGAGGACACACAAGAGAGGGTAGCCACTGAGACGCTGGAGAAGATGGAGCTCACAGTGATGACAGTTGGCAGGATAGAGAAGTTGAGGAAGAGATGTGGAGATAATGGCAGGTCCTTTTTCCTTCTCTACGCTTTTTGGGTAAAATGGACTTTGACCTTCTGATGCTACCTTCTCTCTTACAAGGGATAATAAGTTACAAGGATGAAGTGAATAATGGCACATGTATACCTATGTAACAAACCTGCATGTTGTGCACATGTACCCTAGAACTTAAAGTATAAAAAAAAAAGAATACTCAGGTGACAAGGAAAGGACTGCTTCCCTCTGGCAATGTAGACTTCGAATCTGTGGCCTCTGACCCAGGGCACAGTTCTCCAATCTTTATGACAAGCATTGACTTATAGTGCCAAATTATTGTTTTTAACAATAAACATGTAGATCCTCGTAGACCTGCCCACTCAATGACACTCACTCAACAAATATTTACTGCACTCTCTATTATCAGATGATTCATTAACATGCAAAGCAGTAGTCACACCCATCTCCCAAGGTACATTACAGAAACCCACAACCAGAGTCTGATAGTCCTGGCAATAAACATCTGTTGGCCATTGCCATGTTGATGAGGCTGCCTCTTTGACTCACCGTTGACCTTTGATCCATGAGAGCTTCCCACCCTGTCTGTCTCTGGGGTTTCCCAAGACTAATGCTCCATGATTTGTATCTGGGTCAGAGTTCTTTTTCCTCACAGTATTTGCTCCCTACAGCTGTTTAAGGTAAGCAATAGCATGAGCTTGCTTAGGCACATCCCCTGGCTATCTAGGGGGTTTGGAGCACAGAACACATCACACTCTGCGTCCATTTCCTCTCCTTCAACATTTGCATTCAGTTGCATTAGAACATCAAAGGCAATCTGAAGGGGAAAAGATGTCACGGACTAGTTTCAGCCCTGTTTATAGGAACTTGAAAAATCACTGCATTTCCTTCATTCTTTCTTCCAGCCTAAATCCATACTGAGACCAATTCTGTACGGAGCATTGACCTTGAGTAGTCCATAGCCCAATGGGAAAATAATCTGGCAAACTTATAAATAATAAAGACAAATACCAGCCTCTGTACTTTAGAACTATTTATATAAATCAAGAGCTACCTTTTCTGTCAACTCTCCCTTCCCTGCCCTCCATATCTGCCCTAATTCTCTGTAGAGTCTCTATCTTTACTATGATCTTAGTAATGGTATTAACTGGTGTTGTAAAGGTGGATGTATTGGGTTTGGGTGTGTGTGTGTGTGTGTGTGTGTGTGTGAATACGTAAGTAAGAAAAGTGCTTCACTTAGTGGTTCACTTTAGCAAAGGAAAACCTATCCCCTGACACAGAAGCTATGCTCCTAGATTCTGCTCCGTTAACCCCCTTTAGATTCTAGCTAAACATTTAAGAACCACAGAAGGAAAGAGCCCTTCCTGCCTCACTTAAGAAATAAGCATGTGTGGATTGATATCCTTGCTGCCTGTTCATTCGGGATGTATCCCTTCTTGTTGAATGACCTAAATAAATTTCTATGGGGTGCGCACATTATTAGGCTACCAACAGGATGTGTTGGAAGTGGTTCTGTCTTCCCTGCTGCTGGCAGAGTCATTATTCCCTTAAATGGTCAAATCTGTTTGTTCTGTTTTTACTCCATCCTCCATCAAGGTCAGAGCACACCTACTGGGTGTCAACTATTACCCTGAGGAGGTAATCGTTTTGGGTGCTTCTGTGCTTTTTAATTATGTAGACATGGGATCCTGGAACAGTGGTGCATCATCCCCTCAGTCATTCCAAGTTTGTTATGGTGTTCTCAGATTTTAAAATCCTCTAATTGGAGGATTTAACTGCCTGTTCATGTAATTGAGTTTTTATGATACACTGTCCAAATCTGAGTCACAGTGCTGTGATGAAATAAGAAACTTTTTTTTTTTTTTCCTCAAGCCTCAGATACCACAGATCTGACTGAAAGGTTCACAGCGAGGTCAATTCCAATCCTGTTACATGTGGATCAGCTCAGCCTGGAACTGCAAAGCAGAACGTTTTAGGTTCAAAGAAGTATTGGCACAGTTCCTAACACATACCAGCTTCTTGGCAGATATTTATTTATTCATTGATTAATACTGTCTTAATATAGATGCCATCTTTTAAGAGTCTCATTTTCCTTTAGATAGATGGTGATGAATCTATGTTTGATGCAAAAAGAAATAGTCAATTACAGAGTAACATCACTGAATTGAAAAATAAAGCGAACCCTTCTTCCCAGACTAGCTACATCATTTATAGAGTCCAAAGCAAAATTAAAATGCAAAATCCCTTTCCTCAAAAATTATTAAGAATTTAGAGACAGTGCCTGTAAAGCCTTAAACCAAGTAAGGGGCCTCCGCTAAGCATGGTTGGATTTGGATACCGTGCAGCTGGCCAAGCATCCTCCTTCCCACCCATTTGATTAACATATATGAATGCCTGCTGTTTAATGGACATTGTGTCTACCATTGTCATGTACATCATCTGTCATTCTCACAGCAACCATATGTGTCTCAGTGAAATTTTTTAACTTGCTCAAAATCATGCACAAAAGACTGCATGTAATGCCTGTTTTTGCCAAGCCCAATGTAGGACTTTTTCTACCAGACAGAAGGTATGTCAATTCTGAACAATGTATTTTCACATAAGCTGACATACGCTGTCTTGTACATTTTTTCCTCATTGACTTACACAGATAATGCTTAACATGAGTTGAGAAGTTACGATGTGTCAGGCAATGTTCTAATTGCTGTACATGTATTCATTCATGTACACCAAAGCAGCAGTGTATTTATGCTGCTTTGGTTCGGATTTGGAAGAAGGTGGAAAGCACAACAAAGAATTAACTGGAGGGATTTTAATGAAGGGACTGCTTTCAGAAGTGTACATAGTAGTAAGGGAATCTTCAAGGAATACGAACGCATCTGGAACCAGCAAGAACAGGAAACTGTTAATATCCCAGGCCCAAAAGAGCAAGGGGAGAGGGCAGTCACCAGAACCTAATGATATCTTTAGCCATGGCAGAGAAGCTGCTTTTTCGGTGCTGTGGCCGTAGGTAAAGGAAGACAGACGCTGCCAAAATCCTGTAAGGAGGAAGAGAGTGGAAGATGAACGTTCTCATCCCCTTTCCTACTGCCCTTGGATCTCTTGCCCACGGCCTGTGTGTTCCATCCCTAGGGATCCCCAGGGCTGAGGACTAACAGTTAGCCTCCTGGGACACACAGCAGGATAGAGAATGGCAAGGCCAAATGGAGGAAAACCAGGATTATTATTGTGCCCATTTTACCAATGATGAACTGGAGATCCAGAGAGGCTCAGTGTCTTGTCCCAAATCACACAGCTAAGAAGTAGTAAAGCCAAGATTCAAACTCAGGAAGTCTCAATATAGAAACGGAACACTTAATAATGTGTTCTCAAACATGTCCTCAAATGGAGTAGAAGCATGGCATATGATGATAAACCATCTATCACCAGATCTGTGGGGCTGGGTTATTGTAATTAGAGAAAGCAAGCCTGAACAAATAAAATTAATTCTTCTTTTTTTTTTTTTGGACAGAGTCTCACTGTGTTGCCCAGGCTGGAGTACAATGGTGTGATCTCAGCTCACTGCAATCTCTGCTTCCCAGGTTCAGGAGATTCTCCTGCTTCAGCCTCCTAAGTAGCTGGGACTACAAGTGTGCGCCACTACGCCCAGCTAATTTTTTGTATTTTTAGTAGAGACAGGGTTTCACCATATTGACCAGGCTGGTCTCAAACTCCTGACCTCTAGTGATCTGTCTGCCTCGGCCTCCTAAAGTGCTGAAATCACTGGCATGAGCCACCACATCTGGCCAAAACTAAATTTTAATAACTATAGTGTGTGCAGTTGGATTACCTTCAAGGTGAAAAATACTTAGGACTAGGATTGGAAAGCATTGCCTGGGAGATTGTTTCAGGGGAGAAAGTTTTAGAAAGGATAGGAGTTTGCAGTTAACTACATTCTTTTAGAAGAAAATGAATACTTCTGAAACAGAGTGAAGAGTACTCAAAAAGTTTGCTTTCTTAAATACAGTACATATTCCTCTCAAATTTTTATATATATAATAGTATAATATATATATATATTTTTTTTTTTTTTTTTTTTTTTTTGAGATTGGAGTCTTTCCTCTGTCGCCCAGGCTGGAGTGCAAGGGCCGCGATCTCTGCTCACGTACAACCTCTGACCCCTGGGTATCAAGTGATTCTCCTGCCTCAGCCTCCTGAGTATCTGGGAATACAGGTGTGCACCAACACACCCAGCTGATTTTTGTATTTTTAGTAGAGACGGGGTTTCTCTATGTTGATGTTGGTTAGGCTAGTCTCGAACTCCTGACCTCGTGATCTGCCCACCTTGGCCTCCCCAAAGTGCTGGGATTACAGGTGTGAGCCACTGTACCCGGACTCAAATTGATATTCTTTATGGTTTATTTAAATCCTGCATTAATTCATTGACTGTGCATTGTGATCCTATTGTGCCCAGTGTTGTTCTAGGTGCTGGTAATATAACCTTGAACACACCAGGTAACATCTCCACTCTCAAGACACTTAAACTCTAGTGGCAGGGGACAAACAACAGACAAACAATGACTACATATATAATAGCACCATGAAGAAAAAATAAAATTAAGAGTATGGAGAGGTACAGGGAAGAGACACACCCTAGTTAACACAGAATTATCAAGAAATGTCTGTCTAACAAGGAGACATTTGAGCAGAGAACTGAGGGAAACTTCTGTCTCATTGATGGTGCAAAAATGAACTTCAGCCCAGTTGCAGAGACTGGAATTTTAGATCTGGAAGGAACCACAGAGCCAGCATTCTATAATGAAGAAACGGAGGCCCCAGGGAACTTAAGTCCCTTATTCAGAGCCATATGGTGCATAAATATCAAAAACGCTTGAGCTAAAAATAATCTATTAGGAATCTCACTCCATCAATTAGCAAATCTTTTTGGGCCCCCGTTATTTACCAGGCACCCTGTCTCATGCATTTTGCACTAGATCCTATTGTTTACTAATTTGGAATGGATTTAGAATTACTGAGTTTTTACTGTGACTTTAAGTTTCGGCTACCTTGAGGTATAGGTTCCCTTTGTGTGATATGTGTCAAGATGCTTTGGAAGCTAAACCAAATCCTGCCAGTTGTGGCTGGCAAAATGTTACAAACCACCCCAACCCTTCTTTCAATTGATTAATTTTACTTTTTTGTAACTTGAAAATGGGACTCTGGTGGTTCACATGGATTGGTTAAAAATCACACACACTCTGTCTCTCCAATCTTTGATCTACATTTATAAAAAAAAAAAAAAACATAACAGCAGAGTTACTGTCTTAGTTTGGGAGACTGGGCATAGGGAGAAGAATTCAGGCAGGAAGGGAGCCAAGACCTTCACGGTCAAATCAGAGGGCAAAGTTGGAGGCTCAAGAGAGAACTGTCATTAGAAGGTGACAAAAGGTGTTACTAGGCATTATGCCAAACACAGATGGGCTAAAGAGGTAGAAACAGAGTCAGTGATTCAAGTGAGGAGGTAGACATCTGGACAGAGACTGGGGAAGGTGGCTGAAGATGAGAAGGGAAGAGGAGGTTAGCAATACTAGGGGTCAGGGACCAGAGTGTAAGTAAGAAGCCACTGCCTGTGACGGTTCATTTTATGTGTCAACTTGACTGGGCTAAGGGAGGCCCAGATGGCTGGTAAAACATTTCTAGATGTGTCCGTGAGGGTGCTGCCAGAATAGATTAGCATATGAATCAATAGACTGAGTAGAGAAGATTGCTCTCATCAATGTGTCGGTCATCATCTAATCCACTGAGGGCCTGTCTTAGTCCATTTTGTATATAAGAACACACCTGAGACTCAGTAATTAAAAAAGGAAAGAAATTTATTTATTACACTTATGTAGGCTGAGAAGCCCAAGGTTGAAGGGCCGCATCTGGTGAGGGCCTTCCTGATGGAGGAAACTCTTTACAGAGTCCTGAGTAAGTGCAGGGCATCCCACGGTGTGGGGGCTGAGTGTGCTAGCTCAGGCCTCTCTTCCTCCTCTTATAAAAGCCACCAGTTCCCCTCCCATGATAATCCATTAATCTATTAATGAATACATGAGCCTTCATGACCTAATCTCCTCTTAGAGCCCCCGCCTCTCAATACCGGTGCATTGCGGACTACATTTCAACATGAGTTTTGGAGGGGACAAATATTCAAACCATAGCCGGGCCAAATGAAACAAAAAGTTAGAGGAAAGGCCAATTCTTCTCTTTTTTCTGGAACTGAGACATCCATCTTCTCCTGTTCATGGACATTTGTGCTCCTGGTTCTCAGACCTTTGGACACCCCTCCTTGGTTCTCAGGGCTTTGGCCTTGAACTGTACTATACCCTACCAGCTTTCCTGGTTCTCCAGCTCACAGACAGCTGACTTTTCAGTCCTCCATAACTGCAAGAGCCAATTCCCATAATAAATCTCCTCTTATGTATCTATATATATCCTATTAGTTCTGTTTCTCTAGAGAACCCTGGTTAATACATGGCCAGAGATAATTCTTACAGATGCATTGCTTTGAAGATTGTGTTCAAAGGCCCAGGTTCCATCTCTCACAGAGATGACAATTTTGATATAAACTTAAGTTAAATAGTATTTAACTTTAAAAACCCTTCACACATATATACCACTTTATGTAATGAGTAAGGTAATGAATGCTGGTATTTTATCCAGTTAATGGATTGGAGAATTAAGGTCTAGAGATGTTGAGAAATGGACCCAATGTCTGAAGATGAATTGATGGTAGAGCAGGGGCTAAAACTCAGGTCTTCTGTCTTCTAACCTCCATCTCTCATACTAGATTTTTTTTTTTTTTTCCTTTTGAGACAAAGTCTCACTCTGTTGCCTAAGCTGGAGTGCAGTGGTGCAATCATGGCTCACTGCCTCGAACTCTTGGGCTCAAGTAATCCTCTGACCTCAGTTAACCTGGGACTTAGGACTACAGGTGCATGCCATTGTACCCAATTAATTTTTAAAACTTTTTATAGAGACAAAGTTTTGCTATGTTGCAAGGCTGTTCTCAAACGGCTAGGTGCAAGTGATCTTCCTGCTTAGGCCTCCCAAAATGCTGGGATTACAGGCATGAGCCACCATCCCCAGCCTCTTATACAGCTTTGACCTAGTCCACGTGGCCTTGTGGTAGGAAGATGGGAAGGAATAAACATCACTGGCAGTACTAAGAACTTTCCACCAAAGTTGTGAGACTTGCCCCACAGTGAAGATTGATATGTCTTGAGAAACTATAATTTGCTTATGTAATTTTCCCCTCATCGTTTCTGGGAGCCCAGTCACCTAATTTGCAAAGGAAGACAACCCCATGGCTTTGTTCCTTAACTTGGAGGCTTCAACCTGATTGAACCTAAAAACAAAGGTTGTCTTACTCTGGACTCCATCATGTGAGGTTCCACAGTAGTTTTTATGGTCTGAATGTATATCCTATAGGAGAGTATTTGTCAACATCAGCAACTATAACAGCTCTCATTTACTGATTGCTTGTTATGGCACATGCCACAAAGCCTTGTGAAGACTTAGCTAAGATGCCAGCTGGGAATGATATACCATGGGGTTCGGACACTGGTCAAGATGCAGTATGTGCATCAAATCATTATATGGTGCTTATGTCTCTAGTAGGTAGAACATGCAGGGGCAGGAAATAAAAGTAGAAAGTGACCCTCTCATTTTCATTCTTAGTGACCGACTTGAGGAATTTGCACTTCCTGTTTCTTTAACTTTGCTTTCTGCTAAACTAAAGATCCTGGTTCCCAAAGTGAACTGGCAGTGGGGAAGGGGGAAGGAGGTGGAGGGAATCTTATATCAGGGAATAGAGTTAAGATTTCACTGAATCTAAAGTTATACCTATCACTTGGTCATTTTAAGCTCCTTGGGCTAGTAGTCCAGCAAGCCAAAGAAAAAAATTTCTCTCCTGGCAGGGATCATTGAGGTTGGATGTCACAGGAGGTAGGCTTGCTTCTACATAGTGGGAGCAAGAGGAAGTATCTCTGGAACTCAGGGGACAGCTGGATCTCCTCTGGTGCTTCTATACAGTGAATGGGCAGCTACAGCAACCATAAGCTGATGAAGACATGGAAATGAGGGGCTCAGACCCCTCAGGGGTAAAGGTCTAGGTTACCTCACTGGGCACACAGCCTAGACCAGCAAAGGCCTGGATAGGGGTCGGGGGAACCTAGAGTGGGAGAAATAAGAGTCAGATGATGAAGAGTAGAGTTAGAGCCTTTGGAGTAACTGCAGCAGAAGGGGCTGTAGCTGGTCTCAGGAATATGCCTATGATAAATCTTTTTCTTCCTTGGAAACTATAACCAGATGCTTTGAGAAATCATTGATCGGACAGTTGCATGAGTGGATCTGAGTGTGACAGGATGGGCTGCAGCAGATGCCGTTGGTCCTCTCTCATATCCTCTTGTCTCCCACTGGTTCTGTGCCAGCACACCTCTCACCAGTGGGCTGCTCTGGCCACAGGAGCAGGCTGGACTTGCTAAGGGACAGGCTAGAAATTCCAGGAAGCTCACAACCTAGGGAGTAGCCCTCAACCAATGCAAGATGGGAGCTGGTAGATGAATTCCCAGCTTCCTCACTCCTGGGGTGGTGCACCACTGAAGCATGAGCCCTGTAGTTTCCCAGTGGATGCCTGCGGGAGTGGTCCCCAGATACCCGGCAGTGCCTGCTCCTTCATGCAAAACATCTTGTTTGTCTTTCCTTTCCTGTATCACTTCCCCACTTCCTTCCTGGTACTTCCTGCCGTTACCTCTCAAATAAGCCATTTGCACCCAAATCCTTATCAAATTTTGGGCAAACCCAAACTCAGAGAGTGACCAAGCCAGAAAATGAGTCCAGGCGGTTTGGCTCCAGAGTCTATGCCTTGAACTACTATGTTTGAATTAAAGGATGATCCCATAGATATAGAGTGCTGGCGAGGAGAAAAATGATCCAAGTAGCTTTTAAAGGCAGACACAAAACCAAACTATTCCACCATTATAAACTCTTATGGCCAAGTGTTAGTTTTTTTATACAACAGTCCTTTATTTGAAATCAATCTTGCTAGAGACTTAATGGGCACTCATTGGGATGATTCTTTTCCAATAACTGTTTTATTGATTTTTTAGTGGTAGTTTTCTCAAATGAGATTTGAAAAAGATGGTATTACATGATACTCAAAGAGGAACCCCTCACCTTTCAAGAAACAACAGGCATGTGAAGTAAAATGGTGTATATTAATTAGGTGTTTCTAACCACCAAATAAAACGTTGCCCTAGACGCAGAGCAAAATTCTGATTCCTCCACATCCACAACTTTATTAGCATCTTTGGGAATTACCCTTATCCTCAGAGGGAGGAAAAGAGATTAGGAAGAAGCAGGAAAACTGGGCACAGTGGTTCACAGCTGTAATCCCAGCAATTTAGGAGGTGGACATAAGAGAATCGCTTGAGCCCAGGAGTTTGAGATCAGCCCGGGCAACATGGAGAGATCCCATTTCTACAAAAATAAAAACAATTAGCCAGGTATGGTGGTGTACCTGTGTAGTCCTAGCTACTCAGGAGGCTGAGGCAGGAGGATTGCTTAAACCTGGGAGGTTTAGGCTGCAGTGAGCTATGATCCTGCCACTGCACTCCAGCCTGTACTCCACTTGCACTCTAGCAAATCTCTGTCAAAACAAAACAAAACAAAACAAAACAAAACAAAACAAAACAAAACAAAACAAAACAAAAACGGGAAATGATCACATGCCTTACCTTTCTGCACTAGGCTTGTGGAGTCTGGCATTCTTCCGCTGTCACCGTCCACTTCTTTCTAAAGCCTTGTACTCCAGTTGGGAGTTGAACTGGGTGAGCAAAAACCACCCCGAATAGACACTGGCCTGAGAAGGGGTTTGCAGTCTCCTTAAGAGGAGGAAATTGACAATAAGCAACTATGACAAAATCTGACTCTGGGGGCCTGGAGTAGTGAGCACTGGCCAGACTGATTTGTGGAGGTAGCCTGGTTGGGTGTGAAAGCACAAAGCTACAGTCATGGGTATTTCTCCAGGTCACATCTTTGTTATTTCCATGAACTGCATTGGCAGTAAAATGTAGAGCCCGACTCTGGAACCAGTTTGTCTGTGTGCCTGGACTGAGTCCCAGCCCCACCACTTACTTGGTGGTTTCACTGAACTTTTCCACGTTTCATCGGTAAAAGAGAGACAATAATTATATTAGTCAGGGTCTCAGTAAGAAACAGATGTGTTCTCAAATTAAGAAAGGTTTAATAAAGAGACTTCTTATCAAAGTGGGCAGGATTAGGGGAAACCAACATGGGGCAGTGAAGCACCCAGAGCTGGCAACATCAGGAAGCCAATTCTGCCCGTAGGCCCACGGGTGTTATGAGAATGAAGAGTAACTATGGATTCGCCTGTAGAAAAGGGCTGTGTACTCATAGCTGTGGCTTTCAGGGGAGGAACATTGCCCCTGCCATCTTTCAAACCCGATGTTTTATTCCCATTCCTGGATATTGGTGCCTCCTGCTGGTAGCCCCCAGTGGCTGAACCCAACTAAGATATGGAGTGCAAGGGAGCCGGGTTGAGGCCATCCATGAAGGCTAGCTTCCTAGGGCCCAGAGCAGAGTGTAGAAGGGCAGAGGTGGAATCTAGAGGGATAGAGAGAGCCTATGGGGCTCAAGAATGGTAGCTACTTCATAGTGTTGTTGTGAAGATTAATGTTACAACATAAAGCTCAAAGGTCAATGCAAACACATACTTAGTAAACATTATAGAAGAGTCTGTTACATTATTGTATCCCTTATATCTCTCTGTGCCTTTTAGCATCCAGATTGCTGCAGGAATGGTTGAGCCACTCCTTAGGTGCCCAGCACCAGTCCATCTCCTGCCACCGGGAGAATCTCTCTCTGCCAAGGCCAAATGTCTGCTTCTCATCCCTGGGTAATTGCTCTTGCATGACCGTGTCTACCTCTACAATCAGGTCCTGCATCATCTCTGAGGAAAGGAGCTTCAGAGTTGGGCCCAGGAAATGAGCCTCTGGAATGCTGGTACCTCTGGACAACCTTTCCTTCTCATCTCAGAAAGTAAAACTCCTCCAGCCAGTTAAACACCATCCCAGAAAGCAGTTGACCACGTCCAGGCTGAGCAGATAGGAAGTCTGCTCTTGCTTCTTCTCTCCCTATCAGTTAGGATCTAAGGGCACCTGAGAGTGAGTCCAACTCACTTCCAGAATTGAGTCTTGCCACCTACCTCCTCCAGAATTTGATAATAGATATTGCTACTATCTATTGGGCATATAATTATGGGCCAAACAGTATGTAAGAAGCTTTCCATATCTAATGACATTTAATCTTCACAGCAACTCTGCCAAGAATTAGTATCCCCACTTCATACATGAGGAAATGGAGACTCAGAAGTTTCACCTAGACAGTGAGTAAGTGGCAGAGTTGAGATGAGTCTGTCTGACTCCAAAAGCCTCTCCATCACATGATGATGTCAACGGATCCAATGTGAATTATGCTTTCTCTTCTAAACTTTTTCTATAGTCACAAAACGCATGCAAGCAGAGAAAATGGACTTTCTGCTTGAAAAGTGTATCATTTTTGTGGCAGACAAGATGCACACAAATAGAGTGGTTTGAAAATGATCCAGAACTGTATCAAGTCAGGTGCTAGACTGAATGCCACAAACTTTACATGTTGAGGGAACTTAGAGAAAGGGAAAAATGTGAGAAGTCATTGAATGGGACTTTGTAAGAAGTTGGTCTTTGATGAGGTGGCATGCTCTGCAGACAGAGGTGAGAAATGCCAGCCCCAGTGCAGTGGCTTATGCCTATAACCCCAACACTTTGGGAAGTGAAGGAGGGAGGATCACTTGAGCCCAGGAGTTCAAGACCAGCCTGGGCAACAAAGTGAGACCCTGTCTCTAAAAAAAATAATAAATAAAAATAATGAGCTGGGCATGGTGGCATGCGCCTATAACTCTAGCTACTTGGAAGGCTGAGGCTGAGGCTGAGGCAGGAGAATTACATGAGCCCAGGATTTCAAGATCACACCACTGCACTCTAGCCTGGGTGACAGAGTGAGACCCTTTCTCAAAAGAAAAAAAAAAAAAGCCAACGGACAGGGCGATTGATGGGTAAAGAGAAGGAAGACAGAAAAACAAGCCCACTAAGTGGAAGAGAATATTGACCTCACTTAAGAAGGGAGCACTAGGGAGTAGCAGATAATGAAGAGGGTTGAGGAAGAATAAGAAAGTCTTTGAAAGCCACAGAGAGGAATTCAGACTCAATGTGGGAGAAAAAGGAACTCATAATAGTTGTGAGGGGGCAGTGCCAGATGAAAGAGTGTCAGAAAGGTTTAGATTTCAGGAGGAAGAGAAGGGACTGAGAGGAGGAGAGGCTATGAAAACATGCTAATGCAAAGCAATAAGAACTGAGATAAGAAAGAGAAAATTGCAGCCACCCTTCAAAAGAAGAACTGGCCAGATATGGTAAACAAATTAGTCAGAGCAGATGAGACAAGGATGACTCCACAGTTTTCACCATGCTTGATAAAGGGGACAAGGAGAACAGACGAAGAAGAGTCATCTATAAATTGAGTTCATTTAAACATGAAAGAAGGCTTCCCTGAAAAGAAATGAAAAGGATCCCTCTGATAGAGAAGCAAAGGGTTTTGTTTTTGCTTTTGTTTTCTGGAGAGGAAGAATACCTAGCTTTACAAAAAGCTCCTAGATCGCCACTTCTGATAGATCAGAGAAGTCTTTGAATAAACTTCTCTCAGCTTAGAGGCCCCCTCTGTGTGTCTTGAGCTGTGTGTGACTTCAGAGAGTGGGCTTAGGAGTCTCAGAGAAGGTTGAGGGGACTCCTCTTACTTTGTGTGTCAAAGTGTTCTGGTTGGCCCGAAAAAGAAATCTAAACAAGTCCGACTTGTCATCTTGTTAAATCTCGAGGAATTCAAAAATACATCCTTCCTAATGAACTGGTCAAACACTATTTACTCATTGAGCAAAAGTCGTCATCTTGTTGGACCCTGTAAAGGTTTTATACTCAAGGCTTCCCTTGACATTGGTTCATTAAAATATATACTTTCATTTTCGTTAAGATGTCTAATTGTGTCCAATAAACTGTTGCCACCAGTAACTTGTGAATTCCATAATCTTTCTATTAAGATCTTACATTTCCCTCATATTTAGCTCCCTTTTTTTTTTTTTGGTAAATTTAGGTGTCTCCCTGCAAAAGTAATTTAAAGACTAAAATAAAATATACTTTACTTCTCTGATCACAGGGGCCATTTTTATTTCCTTTGAGGGAAGTCATAATTTAAGTTGTTAAATGCACGTAATTTATAGGTGAATCTTCTCCTTATCTGTCTTTCTTTTTCTTATTTATTGATCACCAGCTGAGAACTGGATTTATTTGTTCTTACAAGTCCTTTAAGTATTTTTTTTTATTTCCTATAAATTAAGGGAAACTCATTTTGCCTTGAAAATAACAACTTACTTCAGTCTAAAGTATCCCTCATGTTGTATGATGTTTCCTTTCTTTTATTTTCTTTTTTGAAACGGGGTCTGGCTCTGTCACTCGATCTGGTGACCAATGGCACGATCTTGGCTCACCCAGCCTGGAACTCCCGGGCTCAAGCAATCCTCCCACTTCAGCCTCCCGAGTGGCTGGGACCACAGGTATGAGCCACCACGCCCAGCTCAAGAGATCCTTCCGCCTCAGCCTTCCAAAGTGCTGAGATTGCAGGCATGAGCCACTGTACCTGGCCATATGCTGTTTCTTTCAAATAATTTGCATGTGCATGTGTGTGGTGTGTGTGCAGGTGTGTGTGTTGGCGGTACGGATTGGGGAGAGGGAGGAGGGCAGAGGAAGAGGAGGGGGGTGTAAAGTTTTCTCAGAACTTAGTGGTGGGCTTGTGGCATAGGTCGTTGAGGAGATAACAAGAGCTCACTTTAAAATGATTGCTTCCATTTAGCCTCTATCAAATTTTTGAAGAGGCTTTGTAAGACCAGACATGAAATGGCATTTCCTGATTAGCTCTCAGGAATACTAACGTGTCTACAGACATGAATCACATCCCCTGTTTGTTCATTCCATTTCACAACAGGAACATGAGACATAACTCACCCAGACCTTAACCAACTTTGGTGAGGAGAGGGGTATCCAGCCTTCCTCCTATGGGATATCCAGCCTGAACTCTCTGCTCATCTGGTCTGAGACAGAGCCCAGCAGTAAGATTAGAGAAGATTAGGTGCCTGATTGGTTTGGTCATGCAGGTAGCCCAGTCAAGAAACTCAGCTTGGTGAGCTTCCGTGGTGAAAGGGGAAATAAGAGAGTGGGCCATGGGGTATTTCTCATGTACTAAGATTTTTGACAACCAACTGGATCATTTTGACTCAAGGAACATGGCCAGTGCTGTACAACCTTGTGTTTTCATCACAATCAGCCACCCACACTTCCCCTCACGCCTTTTCCAGCCAGGGGCTGCCATTCACCGTTCTTACCTTGCATGTTGGGTAGTGGAACAGTTTCCTGAGTCAGCAGGAGGTGAATAAGAGCTCCTAGTGGGGCTGGAAACTTCTCAGTTTCATGCTCACTTTTGGTTCCTTTGTTTGTACAGCCTTGTACTGTTTTCCATCTAGATTTCTGAACTGTTGCCTCCTAGCGACAAGTAGCTTTTGTCTATGCCTTTACCCCTGACTCACTGGCCTAGATTATTGACCCACTATTTTGCCAGGATCTCTAGGTCATTGTACTTCTTACTACTACTTGCCTACTTGCCCCTCCCTTGTTTCCCCCCTCCGCTTTCCTTTTTCCTTCCTTCTCTTTGTATACATTTACTGAGGATTTAGTGTGTGTAAGCTATGAACAAGTTCTGGGGATCCCACAGCATTAGCAGAGAAGATGGATGGAGATAAGTAATTATAATAAAGTGAAATAGGTATTATGCCAGAGTCAGTAGAAGCAGCAATGAAAGACTTTATATAGGGCTGGGGTATCTATATGAGACAGAGCAGGAGACATGAGACTGGAAGAGAAACCAGGAGCCAGATTTTTTTTTTTTTTTTTTTTGAGACAGTGTCTCATTATGTTGCCCAGGCTGGAGTGCAGTGGCATGATCTCGGCTCACTGCAACCTCTGCCTCCCAGGTTCAAGAGATTCTCCTGTCTCAACCTCCTGAGTAGCTGGGACTACAGGTGTGTGCCACCATGTTCGGCTAATTTTTGTATTTTCAGTAGAGACGGGATTTCACCATGTTGGCCAGGCTGGTCTTGAACTCCTGGCCTCAGGTGATCCACCTGCCTTGGCCTCCCAAAGTGCTGGGATTGCAGGCATGAGTCACCACACCCCTCCAGGAGCCAGATTTTATGTCATATTACAGAGGATGAACTTTATCCCAAGGACCACCAGAAGTTCTGAAAAGACTACTAATGGTTACTATCTATTGAGCAGTTACCATGGGTTTTTCATACATTAATATTCTCACATTATCCTTTGGTGATAGGTATTATTTGTTAGATTTGTTTTACAGATAAGGAAACTGAGACTTAGAGAATATATCAGTTAGGGGTCAACCAAGGCAGCCAAACTTCTTCTAAGTATTTAATGCAAAGGAAATTTAATCCAGGGAATTGGTTATGCAGGTGAAGGAAGAGGTGAGAACCCAGACAGCAGTGGTGAGGCAGCTGAGATCAGCAACAACAGAGAGCAAAAGGGAATGGGCTGTGTTATTGAAGCCCAGGGGTCAGTCACTGGTCAAAGTTGGGACCACAGGAGACATCACTGAAAACAGACATGCCTGCAAGTCCCCATCTTCCACCATCCAGGGTCCTTATTGACTGAATCCATCTGGAAGTCAGAGGGCCTAAGGAATGTAATAGAGGAAACAGCAGGGGAAGGATACTGTATTGGTGGGAGTCCCGATAGAAATCAGACAGCACACTCAAAGTAGAATAATTTGAGCAGGGTTGATTTACTAACAGCTAAATTACAAAGATGGGGGAGAATAGGGAACCACAGGGGACAGCACGAAGGAACTCGAGGCTGGCGGCCACAGAGCAGTTACTATCTGCTACGGTTTCGATAATTGTCTCCTCCAACATTCATGTTGAAAGTTCATCCCTGATGTGTTATGATTGACAGATGGGGCCTTTAAGAGGTGACTGGGTCATAAGGGCTCTCCCCTCCTGAATGGAGAAATCCATGCAGAGATTAATGGGTTGTCTTGGAGCGAGTCTGGTGGCTTTATAATGAGAGGAAGAGAGACCTGAGCTCACCCACTCAGCCCTCAACTATGTGATACCCTGTGCCACCTCGGGACTTTGCAGAGAGTCCCCACCAGCAAGAAGGTTCTCACCAGATGGCCCTCTCAACGTTGGACTTCCCAGCCTCCTAAGCTATGAGAAATAGACTTCGTTTCTTATAAATTACCCAGTTTCAGGTATTCTGTTATAAACTACAGAAGATGAACTAAGACGCTATCTCTAGGGCCAAAGAGATAAGGAGGAGAGGTTGCTGAAACCTGAAGGGAAAAGGAGTATTGTAGAGCAGGCCACTTGAAAAGGAGTGGTGCTTTCTTGTTGAGGGACACAGCCACAACGTCACAAGGAGGTACTTTCTAGAATATACACTTTGACCTCCTTCTCTTTCCTTCCTCTCATCAGCTGGGGCTCTGTATTGGCCAAGCCCAAAGGGAAGTTCGAGGGCATAAGAGTCCTGTCAATGTAGTATCATTTACAATTTCCATTTTAGAGATAAGAAACCAAGGCTTGGAGAGTTTAGGTGACTTTTTCAAGGTAGATCTGTAGAACTGGAAATTGAACATACCTGTGACTCCAAATCCATATTTGTTAATCACTGTACTAGACTCTTTGTCCATAGAATCTTTCTTGCATTCATGTCTCAGACCTGATATTTCCACTTTTTGCCCATCTACCTCATTACGGAGTCAAATTTGCACAGACCCTCAGAACTCACAGAACCTTCTGAATCTCGTGACTATTTCCTGTTGTCTGGATTCTGCCTCTCAACACTACTTTGGTTCTTCCTGTTTTAGTAACTGAACATCTATTCACTACTTAACACCACTTGTATTACTAACATTTCCTGTGAAAACAGTTCTTACGGAACCAAGGGTGTGGCCCACACAAATCATAGGATTCCCAGGTTTTCAACCTAATATAACATAAAAGTGTTTTCTATCAGATGTGGGGTGTATACTAGCTAAAACCAACAGGTAGAAGGGTCAAGTTCGAGAAGGAATTCCAAAGATAAAAAACTATATATTTGAAGATGTTTGTTGTTGCTTTATTTATATTGGTGAGCCATTAGAGGCAGCTCAAGTGTCCAACAACGGGAGGACTGCTAGATTAGTGACTCTCAGCAAATACTGGGTGGAAAGCTTCCCCTTGCCCATTTCTGCTTAGAGCATTTTTTCAAGGTAGAGCCTCTCTGTCTCTTGCCCAGGCTGCAGTGCAGTGGCGTGATCATGGCTCACTGCAGCCTCAACCTCTGGGGCTCATGTGATCTTCCCACCTCAGTCTCCCGAGTAGCTGGGACTACAAGTGCATGCAATAGTATTTTAATAATTTTAAAAGTCAAATTAAAAACACTTATACACAAAATAATAACATCATTTTCCCAGGAAATCAAAAAATAAGAGTTCTCTAGTTTTCCCCCAAGTTGTTTTATAAAACCAAACTGTCTGTTCAGCTGATGGGGCCAGGACTGTCCCCAAATTCTTTTGCAAGAAGGGAATTTCAGCTTAGTCTGTCTCTAAGGGGATGGCTATGGGGACTGTATTTCTCTCCCAAGCCTCTTGAGGGAGGTGTACAAGTTGCACAGCAGAGTCTTGGGGCCAAGGGTTGAGCTAAGTCTTTGAACACTAGCTACTGGGCAGGAAGCAGTTAGCACCTGACTTTGTTTAAGCTGTCCCCACAGCTGTTCTATCCATGGCTGGGAAAAGAGCTGGACCACTTCCACAAATGGAGTAAGCAAAGTTAACACAGAGCTAGCCGTGGGTGAAATTTCCAGGGAGTGTAGGCTTTGTACAAACAGAGTAAAGACAAGAAGAGCGGGTAGCATCGTAGGCAACTAGAACAACAGCAGGCTGCCCAATGGCAGTGATCTTCCTTGATGAGGGGAGCATGATGCTGAGATAGCAAACACTTTTTCCCAAACTAGTGGGAACATGTGACCCACAGGAGTGCCAACCTCCAGTCTGGTTCAGCCTTAGGTTAAGAGGTTGCCTATGATATGTGCTTCTATAAATGACCTACTTTTTCTTTTAATTCAATGATTTCATTCATTTATTCAACAGACTGAGTGCTTACTATGAGTTTCCTATTCTAGGGTCTAGGGATACAGGAAGGAACAAAATAGGTGATAATTCTCTTCTTATGAAATTTACATTCTAAAAGGGAGACAGAAAACCGCTACAATAAGTAAAATATATTGTATATTGAATGAAGGTATGTGCTGTGGAGAAGAGTCAAGCAGAAATAAGGGAGGTAGTATGTAAGGGGGATGTAAGTGTCTTTAGGGAAGCCTCACTGAAAAAGGGCGACATTTAAGCAACACCTATTTTATGTTTAGAAATTTTTTAAGAAAAGGTATAAATTAAGAAGAATACAAAAGAAAGCACCCATTCTCCCATTTCCAGAGATAACCACTGTTAACATTTTGTTGATATCCTTTTACACTCTTTCCTACGTGTGTTTGAACATGTCACATATTTAAAGGTATCTATGTGTATGTATGGAGATCTGCCTTCCTCACTTTCCAACACAGTCACAATTTTCCTTCTTACAAAACTGCATCATCACTTCCACTGGCCACAGAAGATGGGGAAGGTATAGCACAATGGGGGAGTCAGGGGTCTCACCCCAGTCCGGTCGCTTATGTAAGATTTCTGTGTTCCAATTTTTTCATCAGTAAGGTAGGGACCATAGGATTTAACTTGTAGTGTTATTTATGGGGAGAAGGGGCAATCAAATGATTTACTACTTATGAAGAACTTAGAAGAATCCTTGGCATATAGGAAATGTCTACCAGGAGTTAGGACAATCGGTACCATTTCGGAGTACAGCCACTTCATCTCTGGGATGGTTTGACAAAGTCAGACAGCAAGGCTGAGCAGGTCAAGGAGGGCCTTTTGCCTCTGGTAATGTGTTTGGATCTAATTTCCCATGCCTGGAAGCCTTGGAGGGCTTTAAGCAGGGGCGTGGCTTGCCTGTATTTATGCAGCTGTGTGGAGAATGAATTGTAATGCAGCAAAATGCTTAAAGGGAGGGCAGCCATGAAGCTGTTTCAGGAACTTGGACAAGAGATGGTGTCACACTGGAAAGGTGCCAATGAAGGTGGTTAGAACTGATCTGATTGGAGACATATTTGAAAATTAAAGTCAATGGTGTTTAGCTATGGGGCTCTGAGCAAAAGATACAAGAATTGTGGGGCTTCCTGGCTCTGGGGAGAGTGGTAGCATTTAGATGGGGAAGGCCAGGAGTCCACACTGGGGCTGGGTGCATGGAGCACTAATTCTCTTTGGCCACATTAACTCCATTACCAGGCTTTGCCCTTCATTATCATCATCACCTTAGCTTAGGCCCTGTCCCCTCTGGACCAGACTATAGCCCTAATGGGTGCATCACAGATGTCCCTGACCCCAGCCAGTGGCCTTTCTCTGACTCCTGTGGCTTTTCTTAATTCTTCCTTGAGTTTTCCCACTCACTGGCTTTGTCCTCTGCTTGCCTGAGCCTGGCTCACGGTTCAAGGCCAAATCCAACCATCACCTCCTTCACAAAGTTCTTTCCTTTCTGAATTTCAATACAAATTATGTGCATCACCCATTTGGTTTTCAGCACGTTATTCTCATTTTCTTTTAGAAATGTGTATAGAGCTGGGCGCAGTGGCTCACGCCTGTAATCCTAGCACTCTGGGAGGCTGAGGCAGGTGGATCACCTGAGGTCAGGAGTTCAAGACCAGCCTGGCCAACATGGTGAAACCCTGTCTCTACTAAAATACAATAATTAGCTGGATGTGGTGGCAGATGCCTGTAATCCCAGCTACTCAGGAGGCTGAGGTAGGAGAATTACGAACCCGGGAGGCGGAGGTTGCAGTGAGCCGAGATCANGGCCAAATCCAACCATCACCTCCTTCACAAAGTTCTTTCCTTTCTGAATTTCAATACAAATTATGTGCATCACCCATTTGGTTTTCAGCACGTTATTCTCATTTTCTTTTAGAAATGTGTATAGAGCTGGGCGCAGTGGCTCACGCCTGTAATCCTAGCACTCTGGGAGGCTGAGGCAGGTGGATCACCTGAGGTCAGGAGTTCAAGACCAGCCTGGCCAACATGGTGAAACCCTGTCTCTACTAAAAATACAAAAATTAGCTGGATGTGGTGGCAGATGCCTGTAATCCCAGCTACTCAGGAGGCTGAGGTAGGAGAATTACGAACCCGGGAGGCGGAGGTTGCAGTGAGCCGAGATCATGCCATTGCACTCCAGCCTGGGTGACAGAGTGAGACTCCATTTCAAAAAAAAAAAAAAAAAAAAATGTGTTTAGGGTCAGGAATAGCAAGCTCACGTCTGTAATCCTAATACTTTGCGAGGCTGAGGAGGGAGGATTGCTTGAGCCCAGGGGTTTGAGACCAGCCTGGGCAAAGTAGGGAAACACTGTCTCTACAAAAAATTAAAGGAAAAGCAACTAGCCAGGCATGGTGTTGTATGCCTATGGCCCCAGCTACTCAGGGGACCTGACATGGGACGATCACTTGAGCATGGGATATCAAGGCTGCAGTGATTGCTCCACTGCACTGCAACTTGGGCAACAGAGTGGTACCTTGTCTTTTAAAAAAAGTGTTTATGTTCCTCCACTATCCCCTGAACCTTTGCTGACAGGACCGCAAGGACAGAAACAGTGTCAGGCCCTGGGGGCTGAATGTGTGGGGAGTTTTGTGAGGCAGGGTAAAGATAGAAGGGGCCCTTGGGGGAGAATGGCAAACAGGACGACGCCACACACTTCACAGGAGCTCAGGGATGACTCTGCACAGTATCCCATTTGTGCTAAATTCTACCCAGAGTGGAATTTATGAGTCCCATTCCCAAGGGACTCATATCATCTGGTGCGTACATTTAGGCCATTTTCTCTGGTGTATGAACTGTCCAGAGAGATTAGGAGATGGCGGAGCAGGCAGCCCTTTGGATAACTGACCACCTGTCCTTGTTTTGCCACAGGCCCTGTTCTGTTGTCAGCCAGGTTCTGAGCCCAAATCTGAGGCAAACTCATCCCTGCAGAACTCATCCCAGGCCAGTGCTCTGGGTTTATAAAATGCCTGAGCTGCTGTCTTTCATTGGTTCCAGCGGTCAGGCCGGCCTACTGGTAAATGGATATAGTTTATTTTTCAGCGCCTGAACAAAGGTGTCTTCCCTGTGGACCTCTCCAAGGCCTGAAATTATTGTATTAGTCTCTTCTTTGAGTCAAATTAAGTATTAAGAGTATGTGCGCCATCATTAGAGGTGATCGACATCTTGGCCCAATTCAATTTATTGCATTAACCAGCCAGGCAAGATTTGAGTGACCCTCCCTCCCTTTACCCTTTCTCTTTCTCCTTCCTCCCACTCTCCTTTCTCCTCTTGCAGCGTCTGTTTACAGGCACACTTTGGTAAGGTTGGGGAAGTGGTGCTGCAGAGGAGTGGATCTGCTTCAGGGAGCCCTCTGGAAGTTCAGGTCCAGAGTGGGGAGCAAGGAGGGAAGTGATGGAGTGGCCTGGGGCTGCAGGAAGACACTGGGCTTCTTGGCTGAGCACACACTTTCACAACATCTCCTATGTTAGCCTGAGTGATGGCCACCAAAGACATGTTCGCTTGAATTCCTGGAACTTGTGAATGTTACCTTATGTGGCAAGGGGCACTTTGCAGATACAACTAAGTTAAGGACCTTGCGATGGAGAGATTTTCCTGGTGGGCCTCAAATGTAGTCTTCAGTGTCCTTATATGAGGGAGACAGATGGAGCTTTAACACAGAAGAGGAGACAAAATGACCACAGAGGCAGAGATGGGAGTGATGAGGTCATGAGCCAAGGATTCTTGGCACCAATGAGAAGCTGGAAGGGGCAAGAAACAGATTCTCTCCTGGGGCCTCCAGACCCCTTGATTTTAGGCCTATAAGGATGAGTTCAGGCTTCTGGTACCCAGAATTGTAAGATAGTAGCTTGTGTTGTTTTAAGCCACCAAGTTTATGGTACCTTGTTATAGCAGTGATAGCAAATGAATACAGCTCACGGGCGCACCTTAATTCTGGGTTATCTAAGGAGGCTTCTGAGACCTAAGGGTTCGAAAGATGTAGCTTCATGAATGCTTGGACCCAACTGGACACCCCAGGCCAAACAAGGCCTTTTGCTCTAGGTCAGATTTGCTCTCCCAGGGGAGGTCTAATCAGTTTAAAATGGAACCTGGATGCGGTAGCTCACGCCTGTAATGCCAGCACTTTGGGACGACGGGGTGGGCAGATCACCTGAGGTCAGGAGTTCAAGACCAGCTTGGCCAACATGGGGAAACCCCAGCTCTGCTAAAAGCACACAAAAATTAGCTGGACGTGGTGGCAGATGCCTGTAATCCCAGCTACTTGGGATGCTGAGGCAGAAGAATCACTTGAATCTGGGAGGTGGAGGTTGTGGTGAGCTGAGATGGTGCCACTGCACTCCAGCCTGGGTGATTGAGCCAGACTCTGTCTCAAAAAAAAAAAAAAAAAAAAAAGAAAGAAAGAAAAGAAAAGAAATCTAAAGTATACGATTCATTATGAAGAATCGGCTCACACAATTGTGGAGGCTGAGAAGTCCCACGGTCTGTCATCCTAAAGCTGGAGACTCAGCAAAGCTGGTGGTCAAGTTCTGAGAGGCAGAGGGCTGATGGTATATGTCCCAGTCAAGGGCAGGAGAAGACTAATGTTCCAATTCCAGCAGTCAAGCAGAGAGAGCCTTCCAGCACCTTCACTTTCTACGTAGGCCCTCAATAGACTGGAGGATGTCTTCCCACACTGGGGAGGGCTGTCTGCTTTACTCAGTCCACTGATTCAATGCTAATCTCATCCAGAGACACCCTCACAGACACACCCAGAAATCATATTTAATCTGGACACCCCAAGTTTCAGTCGAGTTGAGGCTTAAAATGAGCCTTCACACAGCCTTACAACTTAGGTGCCATTTCCCCCCACTGAGCTCCCTCCTGATTCTCTGAGAACTCAAGGAGGTACTACTCAGAACAAAGCCCAGCTGGCCATCACCAGCTACATAAGTTGTGGGGTCCAGTACAAAATGAAAATGCAGAACTGCTTCTTCTACACTTGAGAAGCATCTCATTTCAGGATGGCGGGAGCAGGGCATTCACCAGGCATGGCACCTACTGCAGGCCGAGTCCCGAGCTACCACAGGTCATGCTCCCATGAAGAGGCCTCCTGCCTCTGGCCTCTGTTCTATTTCTAGGTTGGACTTCCACCTCCTACACCATTTTTCTTCTTGAAGTACATGAAGCATTTTAAGAAAGCCATTTCTTTTTGGCTCCATTTCTTCTTCATGGAAAAGGCTTCCACTCTCAAAGTTTGCCAAGCCACAAATAGAGCCTGCTTGAAGAGTGAAATGAGACTCAGGATCCTGCTGATAACTCCGATGTTTTAAAAACAAACAAGGACAACTATAAAGATAGTTTATGGGCTCATTAAAAATCTCCAAACCACAGTATCAGCCACAGGATGGAGGGTGTCATTTGAGGAAAACTCTGTAATGCACCATGGTGAACCCGTCCTGCTGAAGCTCCATGGTGGCACAGGGGCCTCTGGCACGGCAATGTGCTTCTCAGAGTGAGCAGGGAGTGGGAGGCCCCCACAGGCTCTTATGGGAGAAGGCAGTCAGGGGTGCCCATGCAAACGTAGGGCATATAAGTGGCTTTCTTTTTTTTGAGACGGAGTTTTGCTCTTGTTGCCCAGGTTGGAGTGTGCTGGTGTGATCTTGGCTCACTGCAACCTTCACCTCCCAGGTTCAAGACGTTCTCCTGCCCTCAGCCTCCTGAGTAGTTGGGACCACAGATGTATGCCACCACACCTGTCTACTTTTTAAAAAAAATTATTTGTAGCAATGAGCATCTCCCTATGTTGCCCAGGCTGGTCTTGAACTCCTGGGCTGAAGTAATCCTCCCACCTCCACCGCCCAAAGTGCTGAGATTACAGGCGTGAGAGCTCAGCCTTATATTTTTAGTTTATACTTTAGGAAGGATTATCAGAAATGAAATGCAAGGTAATGCCTAGAGCTGGGAAGGAGGTAGGGGTGGCTAGAAGGACAAAAAAGAGTGGAAGATGAGGATGAGAGAAGAAGGGTATGCTATTGATCGTCAGGAGGGCCAGGAATTAGGTCCCTTGCTCCAGGGTTTTTAACTTTATTCATGCCATGGAACCCCCAGCAGCCTGGTGAAACCAGTGGAACCTTTCTCAGAGGAATATTTTAAAATGCATAAAATAAAATTCATAGAATTCCACAGCAGAATGTAATAATATTAAAATACAGTTATCAAAATGCTTAAAATACACATTTGTGATATAATAATATACATGCCTTTTTTCTAATGCATTAAATAAAACCTAGTGGCAGTTCTATTAATTATTTTAATTTAGAAGCAGTGCTATTAGTAAATGCTATTTCAAGGTATCTGCAACAATTATTATTTAATATGAAAATATCTGATTTTTACTAGTAAAAAAGTTGTAGGGACTGCTGTAAGTACAAAATTGTAGTTTGTACTGTGGACTGACAGCCTTTCGAATTGAAAGAAATGCTAAATATCCATTTGAGGCTGGTGAAAATAAAGTTGTAATCTTTTTCCATCCAACTTCATGGACTTGCTGAATTCTCTCTTTGGAACACTTGTGGGTCTATTGGTCCCTAAGTTAAGAACCTCTCTGCAGAAGTTAAAAATTACCTGTGCAAACCTAGTGGGGGCAGAAAAAAGATCAGGTCCACAAGACCTTATAAATCAGACAGGCAACTTGAGGTAATGTTTGCTAATTGCTGCAGATAAAAGGCTTGGGCAGAGGGTTTTCATTTACTTTATTTACACTGGTTTTATAAAAATCATTATTTAAAGTTCATTGAAATGTGCCCGTGGTTTGTGAATTGTACACAGCTGGATTTACTAAAAGGATGGTTAATTAAGGAGGCGTCAAAGAAGTGGGGTGATGGATGTCATTAGCCAATCTGCATAGTGTTCAGGAGAGCCTGTGGTCTCCTTAAGTGGGTCTCATTGAAGTCACCTCCAGAGCCGTGGAGATGGGTGTTGGCAGCCTTCTGAGCATTTCATTAGGTTGTTACTCCCATATGCATGTGGAGGAAGCGATAGCCAAACAACCTCAGAGAGCAAAAGGCCTGTGCCTGAGGCAGCTTTCTTCTCACATTGTTTTTACTCTCCTTATTGTTTTGGGTTTTTCCAGCTCTTTAAACAAGTAGTTCATCAAGTCAGGTGTGTAAATTATGTAATTCCAATTCCTGTAAATTCTCCCAGGGAAGGGAATAGAACCAGGCAGTGTTCTGCTGTATGCGGAAGTCCTGAAGTCAACAACTGTTGCCCTCAGGTTACCAAGGTAACTTGCTCATGCCCACTATGCTGGTGGCAGCAAAAGGGATGGAGAGAAGACCACACATTGACTCCCTTTAGAAAACTCCAGGACCTTATGAAACAGTGCACTACAGCTACTGTTTCCACCACCTGTAATAAAATATAATAGTTGGTTCACCACTAATAAAGGGTCCAGCAGTATTCTAAGTCTTTATATTTACCTTGTTGAATCCTTGGTTGAATATCTAAGAAGTAGATACTATTATTCCTATTTTGTAGAGAAGGGAGAATGTTATACACAAATAGCTCAAGTGAAGGAGCTGGAATTTGGACCTATGTCATCAGAGTTAGTGATTATGGAAAGATTTTTATACTTATACAACAATCCTCTTTTAAGTCAGTAGCAGAGGCCCTTTTACTTTTACAAGCTTGTTTATATATCATGAATGATTAGGAAGGCTGAATATGAAGCCATTTAAAGTTAATTTCTTTTTAGACAGTCTTGCTCAGGTACTTAGGCTGGAGTACAGTGGTGTGATCTCGGCTCACTGCAACCTCCACCTCCTGAGCTCAAATGATCCTCCCATCTCAGCCTCCCAAAATGTTGGGTTTACAGGCATGTGCTACCATGCCCAGCTAATTTTTGTATTTTTGGTAGAGACGGGTTTTACCATGTTGGTCAGACTGGTCTTAAACTCCTGGGCTCAAGCGATCTGCCTGTCTTGGTCACCCAAAGTGCTGGGATTACAGGCGTGCGCCACCATGCCTGGCCAAGTTAAAATTTTAGGAAATATGGTCCTCAAACCTGAAGGAAGAGTTTCTTGAGAAGATAATCTGATATTCAAAATCATTGGCATTTGACTTTTCAAAACCACCTCCGTAACATAAAGACTGGCAAGGTGATTAGCATTCCCTTTTCCCACTGCCAGGATGCACTCAGTATTCAATGGTTTGTTCAATAAGACAGCCACTTTTTATTCAATAACAAGGTGAACAACCAAGTCCAGGTTGAAACCTAGTTTTAAAGCTTTCTCAGCAACTCTCAAACCACTTTTTCTTTTCCTTTTTTTTTTTTTTTTTTGAGATGGAGTGTTTCTCTGTTGCCCAGGCTGGAGTGCAGTGGTGCAATCTCACTGCAACCTCCACCTCCTGAGTTCGAGCAATTCTCCTGCCTCAGCCTCCTGAGTAGATGGAATTACAGGCGTATGCCACCACACCCAGCTAATTTTTGAATTTTAAGTAGAGACGGGGTTTCACCATTTGGCCAGGCTGGTCTTGAACTCCTGACCACAGGTGATCTGCTCACCTTGGCCTCCCAAAGTTCTGAGATTACAGGTGTGAGCCACTGCACCTGGCCTCAAATCATTTTTAAAATCCCAAAGCAGACACAAACTGAGGCACAACATCATCCTCAAAGTTGTTGTTGTCATCATCAGGAGATGCAGCCTTCCTGGGGCCCCATGACATATCCTCTTTTAATGCAGTTGTTTAGTTAATTGACCTTGAGTGTGCCCAGCTAAGTAGTCAGTTGCATTAGGCAAAGAGCACTGGGTTTGAGACCTGGACCTGCTAGGTGATGTCAGTTGGAGAACTCAGTTATTGACCTCTTTGAATCTCATTCTTCTCTAGTTTTAAAATAGACCTAGCACCATCTGTATGCTGAGGTCACTGTGAGGACTGCCTGAGATGATCTGTAGGCAGGCATATTTTTGTTCTTTTGTGCTGCTATAACAGAATACTACAGACTGGATAATTTAAAATAAACAAATTTATTAGGCTCGTGGTTCTGGAGTCTGGGAAGTCCAAGATCAAGGGGCTGCATTTGATGAGGCCCTTCTTGCTGTCATGCCACAGCCAAAGGGCAAAGAGAAGGTGAGAGGGAGCAAGAAGGGAAGGGGGCCAAGAGCATCCTTTTATCAAGAGCCCACTTCTGCCCTAGTTAACCCACTCCCACAATAATGACCCTAATCCATTCAGGAGAGCAGAGCCCTCAGGACCTAATCACCTCCTAAGGGTCCCACCTCTTAACACCATTGCATTGGGGATTAAGTTTCCACACATGAACTTTGGGGGAACACATTCAAACCATAGCAAAGCACTTGCTAAGTTGTGTGCAAATGTTATAGGTTGCTTGTCCCAGTTAAGGCCTAAAGAGCACTGCTCCTTGTAGAAAGAGCTTCAATGAATTATGCTCCCAGAAGTGGGGATGCCACAGGCTGCCGATATACAGGCTTTCTTTCTTCTCAATTTACAGGCACACAATGACCAGAAGAGCCACCTGTCACTTAATATTAGCATGTACACATTTGTATTGTTACTTACCTTGTTAAAGTCGGCACTAGTCGACCTTTGGGGCAGAAATTTTGGTTAATTGTTTCATATCACTAGTACCTCCAATGGCTCCTGCAAAAAAAGTACTCAGAAAACATAGGCAGCTGGTAACATCTATTGAGCACAAACCATGAGACGAGAACTATTCCAAGCACTCCACATTGATTAATGTACCTAATATTCACAACAAGCCTTCGAAGTTGGTACTATCACTATCCCTATTTTGTAGATGGGGAGACAGAAGCAAAAGAGGAGTAAAACCTCACATAGGTGAGAGGCAGGGCAGAGTTGTGCACACAGATGCCGTGACTGAGAGCCCAGAGTCTAAACCGGTCTGCTCTATTGCATTTTCTTTTTTCTTTTTCTTTTCTGTTTTTTTTTTTTTTTTTTTTCATTTGTTTGTTTTTGAGACAGAGTCTTACTCTGTCGCCCAGGCTGGAGTGCAGTGGCACAATCTCGGCTCTCTGCAACCTCCACCTCCCAAGTTCCAGCAATTCTGCTGCCCCAGACTCCCAAGTAGCTGGGATTACAGGCACGTGCCACCATGCCTGGCTAATTTTTGTATTTGTGGTAAAGACGGTGTTCCACCATGTTGGCCAGGCTGGTCTCAAACTCCTGACCTCAAGTGATTTGCCTGCCTCGGCCTCCTTCAGAGTGTTAGGATTACAGGCAGCAGCCACACTGCACCTGGCCTGCTCTGTTGGTTTTTAAATGTGTGCTCCGGATGAGCACTGGCAGGTAAGAAAGAAGGGAAGACTTATGCAGCCACCCAATTGTGCAGACACACCATTTCTTGTCTGTGGTGGGTTGGATAGTATACCTGAAAATTTACATCTACCCAGAACCTCAGAATGGAAATGGACTCTATTTGGAAATAGGGTCTTTGACAATGTAATTGGTTAAGATGAGGTCATACTTGACCAATCTCACATGTGTCCTTATAAGAAGGAAATTTGAACGCAGACACACAGGGGAGAAAGGCATGTGAAGACAGGGGCAGAGATTGGAATGAGGCATCTACAAGCCCAAGAATGCCGTGGACAGCCAGCAAACCACCAGGCAGTGGAGAGAGGCATGGAGCAGATTCTCCTTCAGACCCCCTAGAAGGAATCAACCTTGCTGACATCTTGGTTTGGGTCTCTGGCCTCTGGATCTGTAAGAAAATAAATTTCTGTTGTTTTGAGCCACCCAGTCTGTAATAGTTTGTAATGACAGCCCTGGGAAATTAATACACCTTCTTTCTGTCTGTTTTCTGCTTTCCAATGAAGTGAAGGGAAGTATCGCACAGATGACTCAAAAACATAAGAATCTGAGGCTTTGTGGGGGTTTAGCTTTGCATGAGCTCATTTCCTTTTTCTCTGATTAAACCTCATGGAAAACTAGCCCACTCAGATTAAGAAAGAGTGAGAGGGTCCCATGGGCCATTATCTCTTGGTGAAGTGAAATCAATCCCAGAAGGCAGACTGCTTGAAAAGCCCATCTTCATTAATCAACCAATAAGGCTGTGAAGTAGAAATGTGCACTTCCTTTTGCCTCTTTTGTGTGCAGAGAAGAAGGGAGAGCTAGAGAGAGGTCATCCCAGCCTAAGAATTCGAATTGGTCTATGAAAGAGAGAGTTATAATTTCAAACGTCTGCTCTGATGCTTTGGGGTGGAGTCCTGGATCAAATGGCCTGGTCAGCAAAGTATTTCACTGACAGCACAGTTATGTGCTGAACTTTAGGTTTAGGAAGAGGCTGGAGGTTGCTGAATTTTTTGACATGACTGAGAATAAGAAATTCTGCTGAGATGTTGCCAAGGGGCAGGGAAGAAGGAGCACAGTGCCATGGGAGAGGCCCACACGCTATGCAGAGAGGCTACCCTGAGATGTCCCTGGTTGGTGGGCTTGGCCATGGGTCTTTTAAGAAGAGGTACGGCTGATATTCCATTTAAAGCTGGCTATGTGAGACTATGATGTAACTCCCTGCCCTGGTTGCATTAAACCTTCAGAAAAAGTTTTCTGAATATACACCCCTCTATTAATCATCCTATGGGGAAAAGAAGTGCCCTCAGAGACACACTGGGAGGAACCAGCAACCGTTAGCCTTTTT
>NW_016811646.1:791968-870042 GCF_001698545.2 Rhinopithecus bieti
CTTTTTTTTTTTTTTTTTTTTTAACCATCTACCGCCCTTCCTCTATTCCCACTATTTGTGAGCTTGGAATTTAACTCTACTTTGAATAAACCCAAAAGGGTGCTGAAATCATAAAGCAATGGGATTTGAAGCACCACTACCAGGCTGTTCAGACCTACGTTTTCCTTGTTCTGAGGGCCAACTATAGGAAAGGCATTCTGCTGAGTGCAGTAGCTCATGCCTGTAATTCCAGCACTTTGGGAGGCTGAGGTGGGAGAATTGCTTGAGCTCAGGAGTTTGAGGCCAGCGTGGGTAACACAGGGAAACACTGTCTCTACTAAAAATCAAAACATTAACCGAGTAAGGTGTCACTTTCTTGTGGTTCCAGCTACTCTGGATGCTGAGGTGAGAGGATCACTTGAGCCAGGGAGGTTGAGCCTGCAGGGAGCCATGATCGTGCTACTGCACTCCAACCTGGGCGATGAAGCCAGACCCCATATCAAAAAAAGATAAAATAAAATAAAACAGGAAAGGCATCCTATGAGGTATACCAGGGACACAAAAGCTTGTAGGACCTAACCCTGTTGCTGTGGACTGAATGCTTATGTTCCACCAAAACTCATATCCTGAAGCCTCGTGCACAATGTGATAGTAGTTGAATTGGGGCCTTCGTGGGGAGGTGAGTAGGTCATGACAGTGGAGCCCTCATTAATGGGATTTCAGTTCTTATAGAAAGAGGAAGAAACATGGGATTTTCCTCTTTGCTCTCTGCCCTGTGAGGATACAGCATGAAGACAGGTTTCTGCAAATTAAGAAGCGGGCTTTTACCTACAGTGACTCTGATGGTGCCTTGGTCTTGGATTCTCCAGCTTCCAGAACTGTGAGAGATAAATATTTGTTGTTTAAGCCACCCAGACTTAAACAACAGATAGTCATTTGTTACAGCAACCTGACCTGAGTGAGATACCTGGCCTCAAAGAGATTCCAACCCTGAAAGGCAAAGGCAAAGGCAAGAGTGACTACAATTAGGACTGCCTTAACTGAAGAACAAACAGCAGTTTCACAGCTTCAGAGGAAGAAAAAGAGCACTTCTGGCCAGAGTGATCAAGGACCTGATGTGAGATATTTAAGGTAATCTTCCAATAGATAGAGTAGAGGTATATGGCTTGTCTCTTTCTTGAGTACACTCGTACTCCCTTTTCTTGAGTGTGAAATTTTCCCTTTTCAATAAATCTCCATAAACAAAAACAACAGAAGTGTAAGGGTGTGTGTGTGTGCATGTATGTGCACATGTGCATGCATGCACACACACATGTATATCCCATCTTCCAGGCAGACCACAAGGGGCACTATTTACACAGGATATAATGTGAATGGTGCTATCTGGAATTGCACTGTAGGTGGTTCTGCTTCCAGGCCTAGTTAATGGTACTACCCAACAGGTGAGAATAAAGCTACCTGGGGGTACCCATGCCTGACAGTTCTACTCCTCTCAGTAAGGCAGTGGAGGAGGAGGTGGCAGATCTTTTTGTTAGCAATGGGTCAAATGCAAAAAGATGAAATGTTGCAGGCATAAATTAAAGGCCCCATACTTGGCCCAAAGAGCCAACTGAATAGACTCTTCAAGAAGTAGGAGACTCAGTTGAGTAGCAGCACACGTCAAAACTTGTCCATGATAAGCTCATACTGAATCAAGTGAAGTGATGGGGGGAGGTGGAGGGGTGTTAAAAAATGTGGTGCCTTAAAAGCCAGTGTGGGTTAGGTGCGGTGGCTCATGCCTGTAATCCCAGCACTTTGGGAGGCTGAGGCGGGTGGATCACTTGAGGCCAGGAGTTCAAGGTCAGCCTGACCACATGGTGCAACCCTGTCTCTACTAAAAATACAAAAATTAGCTGGGCATGGTGGTGGGTGCCTGTAATCCCAACCACTCGAGAGGCTGAGGTGGGAGAATCACTTGAACCTGGGAGGCGGAGGTTGCAGTGAGCTGAGATCATGCCACTGCACTCCAGCCTGCGTAACAGAGTGAAACTCTGTCTCAAAAAAGAAAAGAAAAAAAAAAAAAAAAAAAAAAAAAGACAGTGGGATCTCAGGCTGCATTAATAGAAAAAAAAATTAAATAGGGAAAGCAATTCTAAAATTATTAAAGGGAGAAAAAATTAGGTATACAAATCTACTAGTCTTGTAGAAGGTTTCCAAAAGCTAGGGTTAACATGCTTTCTGGAAACACATACACTGTTTTGCATTGACTTTAAATGGTGGGGTTTGAGGAGATATAACATGGGCGAGAACTTGAAAATGAAATAGAAGATATAGGTAGACAGGGTAGATGGACAAGGAAGGTATTTGATGGAGGATAAAATCTTTAAAAGCTCATTAGAATTTTAAAAATATTTTTACAGTGAATATATATAATTTTTGTAATTTAAGTTAGATTAATTGAAGACAAGGGAAGTGATAGGTTCTATGTCACACTGGTCAAACCATACTGGAAACAGGAATTCAGTGGGCACCAGACAGAAAAACTGGAGGACATTTGCAGGAGAATGGCTAATATCAGGCAAGGTCTCAAAACCGTGTGATGAAGGCTGGGAAAAGGATTGGGCATGTTTCAACCTGGAGGAAAGGCTTTTCAATAATTGGAATGGCCACTACTTTTGAAAGAGAAAGTCTACTTATTCTAGATGGCCTGATAAACATAGAGAAAATATTAGAGTTAAATTATAAAGAATAACTTAAAGAATAAACTGCCTGGCTAAGTACATGGCTCACGTCTGTAGTCCCAGCACTTTGGGAGACTGAGGCAGGAAAATTGCTTGAGCCTGAGAGATTGAGGTTGCAGTAAGCTACGATCACACTATTATACTCCAGTCTGGGTGAGGGAGAAAAGCCCTGTCTCAAAACAAAAGCAAACAAACAAAAAGCAAACCAAAAAAATATATATATATATACTTTTTTTTTTTGAGATGCAGCCTCACTCTATTGGAATGCAGTGGCGCGATCTCAGCTCACTGCAACCTCCAGCTCCAGGGTTCAAGTGATTCTCCTGCCTCAGCCTCCCGAGTAGCTGGGATTACTGGCACCCACCACCATGCCTGGCTAATTTTTGTATTTTTAGTAGAGACGGGGTTGCACCATGTTGGTCAGGCTGGTCTATAACTCCTGACCTCAGCTGATTTGCCTGCCTCAGCCTCCCAAAGTGCTGGAATTACAAATGTGAGCCACTGTGCCAGGCCAAAAATCTACTTTTTAATAGTTTCTTGGAAAATAGTATTCTCATTTATTTAAGTAGAACATTGGAACTTGATCATTGGAAAGGTGGTTAGGTTATATAAACTTAAAAGTGACTTTGCATTCTAATGTATTATGGCAGATATTGTGTGTCTGCCCATCGCCATAGTCCCTTCCTGTTTAGGTAGCATGTTCAGGAAATAAGGACCTATCCCCAACTCAGGGGTGGGGTGCAGTGAGGGCAGGATACACCCTAAATGGTCTTAGTCAAGTACATGATTTTAATTCTCTTCACCACTGATTGGTTTAGTGGCAGGCATGTGGCTAGTTATGGCCAATAAGATATGTGAGGAATTCAGCTGGGTTAATTTCCAAGCCTTCTCAGAAATTAATTTTGCTCCCTGAAAAAAGGAGGGAGAGCGAGGAGGCCTTCTTCCTTTTGTTGCCTTTAATTGATTATGTAAAAATATGCCACTTATAAGTCCAGCAGCCATCTTACCACTGTGTAGACCAAATCCAGTCTCTGTGATGAGTCCCTCATCAAACCTGGATCACCAGTTTCTGATTAGCCATTTCATTTTGTGAGATAATTAAAGATCTTCATTTCTTAAGCCACTGTTATTTAGGCATGTTAGTTGTCCCTGCAACCAGGTGCTTGCTAACTCAATCAAACTTTATGAGTCTAAGAAAATCACTAACTTTGGGTAAGTATGATATATTTAATATAACACATCTTCCTGAAAAGATGCATTTCAATAAAATTGCTGTAGGTTGAATTTTATTGAAATATGAAATTGAATTTTATATGAAATGCATGAATGAAACTACTATCCTGAGAACATCTTGAGTATTGAGCTCCATTGTAGGCCCTGAATTTAAAGAGGAAGCTGAAAGTTTCCCAGAGGAAAACAACTAGGATGACGGGAAATCTGGAACTCGTGTGAAAAGGGACTGGGGAGGCTACTCTGAGAAGAGAAACTTGGTATTTGGTGGTGGGTAGGGGAAGAGATATTTGATGGTTTTCCATGTAGAACAAAGCTTTAATGTATTTGCTAGATAGCTCCGAAGGCAGAACTAGGGCCAGTAGTAGGAAGTACAGGGAAGCAAATTCCAGTTTGTTGCAAGAAAGAACGTTCTAAGAACTAGAGCTTCCCACAATAAACTGGGAGGCCTTAGGAGATGCTAAGGTCCAGGGGAGCAGTCAGTCAGTAGCTGGCTAGCCACGTTGTTCAAGAGAATTCCAGCCTTCAGTGGCATTACATAAGTTGATTCTGAAAAGTGCTTAGAAACAGAGTGCTCTTCATTAGCACTATTTTGCAAATGAAGAAACTGAGGCTTAGTGAGGAAGATGACATGTCCAGGGTCTCACAGCTGGCTGGAAGCTGAGATGAGTCTGGGAAGAGAGTGGGGTGTGGAGGTGGAATGGCTCCATATAAACCCTTGAGAATGCAGGACTGGATCTTGGAGCACACTTGGAACTTTGGAATGTGAACTTTGCCGGACTCTGCACTTCCTTTCAGACACCACAAGAGCCAGACTGAGCTCTCCAGACTTGTGATGGGAATTCAGGAAGCTGCCCCTACAGGCCTCAGCCCATCATAAAGAGTGAGGCTTTAGCATTAAGAAACAGGAATGATGCCAAGTCACACCACTGATACAGATCAATCAGAAGGAACTCGTGCCTGTATGTTGCACCAGGCAGGCGATCCAGCCCCCCAAATCAGCCCTGCTAAAGTCTTGTGGACCCAGAAGTAGAAAAAGATCCTTCGGGTGCAGCTAGTAGGACGTACTTCATCCTCACTTGAACCAAACCTGGCTGCAGAAAGGGGTTTAATGAGGCCCCAGGTAGCCACACTGGGGCAGGTTGTAGTCTCTAAGACACAGACTCTGAAACGCTGAACTTGGCACACAGGTTCACTGGGGAGTGCTTTGGGAACAAATCCTGCTGGAGAGTGAGGGGCTGAATTGGGCAAAAGGAGAAGCTGAACCGTGATGTGGTTGGAACAGAGGCCTCAGCTGGTCCTACAGGGGGCTCTAGAGCTGGAATGTCCCTGCAGAGATGTCTCAACTGAGGCAAGGGGATGGGGCTTTGTACCCGTCATCAAACAGTCTTTGCATGCAGGCTGCCCTCAGAAAAGGGCGTAGGCTTAAGCAAGACCATGTCCTTCAGAAGAAGGCAATTCCTGAAGCAGGACCCGGCTCTGAGCCATCAGTAGCCAACACTCCCTGCGGTTGGAGTAATGAGAATAAAGTCCCGAAGGGGCCAGCTGGGTGGTACACCATGGCATTGCCAAAGAGAATCACTCCCCTCTGCCAGCTGAACACCAGGGCAGGGTGCCACGCAAACCCCTTCGTTATCCTCTGGGGAGCCCTTGCAGCATATGATGAGGACCCTGTGGCTAAATAAATGCTCCAAAGTGCAAACTCTAGATGGGGAAGGAGACCCGGGAGGGTCTCTGTAGGACAAGCTTCTTTCCCCAAAACTCCACCAGCAGAGGAGGGGATGCAAACGCTGGGCGCACGTTTTCCACCCGGGGACCCCAAAGGAGCACCAGGCAGGCTGGTGGCTGGGAGTGGGGATGCTGTCAGAAGGAAACACTTGCGTGTGAACAAAGCTGGTCAAGGTTGGAGTCATGGATTTTGGAAATGTGGTGATTCCCAGCCAAAAGAAGTGCGTCAGACACAATGACCCGACACGCCCAGGATCAACATCCTCTGGAAAAGAAGACACCCGAATCAGGACTTTTTTTGTGTCCTTGACTAGGTGGGATGCCTCATGGCAGGATGCGGCCGCTTCAGCCGCCACGGAGCCTCTCTCAGCCTGACACAATATAGCGCGGAGTTGTGTACGGACGGCCTGTGTTGTCTCTGCACTGCACTGCCGGAACGCTCCCCGTTTTTTCTGTAAACTCTCATGAGCCAAGGGCACCCCATGCTCCGCGCATCTGCAGGACACCTTGCACAACTCAGAAGGCCTATTTCCAATCTGCCAGCAGACTCTTTCCCTCCCTCCCACACAGGGCGGCTATTCTTAGCTGTAAGGAAACCGATTTTATTTTCTCTAAGCAAAGTGACGGGAAGTTAAGCACAAGGTGCCCTAACTCTTGTCTGAGCTGCTTGAACTGAGGGCCGAGGGGGCACTTCTCTTAGGGAGTCTGCGGAGGGTGGGGGATGGTGGCCTCAGGAACTTCCCCTGAGATTCCAAGGAGAGGCTGTGCTCCCTCAGCCCTGCACATTCCCCCAGGCTGTGGGGATTAGGGCAAGGCAGAGACCGGAGTCCCTGGCCCGGGCTGCATAAACTCACTGTCCTGGTGTTCATGTGTGCCTCCCACGCAACCCCATGAGGTGGGGACTAGGAGCATTTCCACCTGACAAATGAGGACAGTGAGGCGCAGAGAACTCAAGGTCACACAGCTTAACGGAGGAGGGGAGAACTTAAGCTTTAGCAGTGGAGTGGAGCTGGGGTTGGCACACGGCCATCCTGAACCTGTGCTTAGAGTCATTGCCCTGCACTGTGGGTCAGGACCACTCACCAGTGACCTGGTGAAGTCATGGCTATAGTTTCCCGGCTATTGGCCAAGCTACTCACACAGAGATAGCAAGGGTAGTGAGAAGGAACAGCGCCGGGCACCCCGGGACTCATTTCTTGGAGTAAATGAAACCAGTTTATGAAATAAGCACAACTTGACTGGATGTGAGAAAAAGCAACTTGATTCATTCCTGCCCTCCTCAGGAAACTTGAAGAGTGCATTTCCTACCTCTAGAGAGGATCTCAGGCAACACCCATTACTCTTCCAGAAAAGTTTAGATAATTGCAGGTGAAATCCAATGTGCTATCTAAACTCTACACAGTACCTGGTTTAGAGCACCGTCTCTTTCCTCAGTGTATCAGTGTCTAATGGCTGCCATCACCAATGACCACAAATGTGCTGGCTTAAAACAACAGAAATGTACTCTCTCACAGTTCTGGAGGGGAGAAGTCTGAAATCCTTTTTCCAAAAAGGTCACATAGATAGGTTCTGGGGGGCAGGGTGTGAACACACGTGTTGGGCAGGCACCATTTAACTCACTACACCCACCTGAGACCTACAATAGTTTGGGAAGCCTGCAGAGTGTGTGGGCATGTGGGTGGGGGTTCATCTTTCTTTGCCTTGCTCTTGGCCCCTGGGTGGGCTGGCCCAGGACCAGGGCGGAGAGGAAGGCGGCAGGCAGCCTGAGGTGAACCTGACTGCTGCCTATGCATTCCAAGGCTGGTGCCTTTGGACACGGCAGGTGTTGGAGGTCGATTTTTACTACATAGGGCAAGTGTATGGGTTATTAACCCCCCGCTGCCCTCTGCCCTCTAATTTCACAGCTGGGCTATGGGAAAGACACATGCATCCTTGGCCCATATGATTCTGGAAGTGCCGCTGTTCCCATTGTAGCCAGCTCCCACCACTGTGCCCCCTGGCAAGAACACCACCCTCCATAACCTCTAGATTATCCGGGTAGGAATCAGATTTTAGTCCCAGTGTTCCTTGAACAACAAGAGGTAGCTGTCCAGGCTCTGTGAGAGGTTGTTTGGGAGTTCCTTCCCACCTGGCTCAAAGTGTGCAGGAAGAACTCTGTTACTGCATGGAGAAGGAAAATGCGCAGCAGATAGACAGCTGTAAGCAGAACTGCCGTCCCTATGCCCTCCTTGGCCTCCAAGGGATGCTTTACCTTCTGACTGATAGCCTGGAAATGGCTGTTGGATGTCATGATGAGGGTGGATTTGGCCTCATATCCACTCTCATAGTCTCAGGACTATGCATGTCCTGCATAGATGATCTAACACCTCTCTTTAAGATACGGGCATATTTGGCACCTAATTTATTGTCCTGAGACTTTGGGACCACTGTCCTGAACTCCAAGATAGCAGAAAAAGTCTATTTTTACACTATGTTCAGCAAGTTTATGGGACTATTTCCTATTCTCCCAAATTGGATTTACGCATGAAAGACAAAGAAAATGAGAAATCACTTAGATACAACAAAGTGGCACATGCATTTCTGCCTTGGTGACTTTCTATAAGATAGTTATTGATGAATATGAGAAAACAGCAATACTAGAAATGAATTTATTCAGCAAACATCTATTGTCTGCTTACAGGTGCAGAGGCTGGGAGGCTGGGATGCTGGCAGTCAGGATCTCAGGAAAAGGACACAAAGATGAAAGTTATATGTTGTGCCCACATCCAAGGCGTATCTGCTGCTGTTTCCATCATTTCTGAAAATTCGCTCTTAGCATCAAAACTTTTGTGAGGCCAAGGAGTGGTCCCTTATTAAGGCCTGATTAGCATGGCTTGGTGTCTCAGTTTCCTCAGAGCCTCTGCCAAGGCTCTGAGGAAAGGTACATTTAATGTTACTTCCAGTCCAGCTCTCCTCTCTCTGCCTTGGTTGAGTTTCACGTCTTCTGCATCTTCAGCAGGGATGACTAAAATAATCACCTCGCAGCTCCTACTGGTTGTCATCTGTGATGGTTAACACTGAGTGTCAACTTGATTGGATCGAAGGATACAAAGTATTGATCGTGGGTGTGTCTGTGAGGGTGTTGCCAAAGGAGATTAACATTTGAGTCAGTGGGCTGGGAAAGGTAGACCCACTCTTAATCTAGTGGGCACAATCTAATCAGCTGCCAGCGGCAGAGACCAATACTGAGCCCTCAATATGGCACCATTCCTCAGGGTGATCAGCCAACTACCCGGAGGCAGGTTGATTATATTGGACCTCTTCCATCATGGAAAGGGCAGAGGTTTGTCCTCACTGAAATAGACACTTACTCCAGATATGGGATTACCTATCCTGCACGCAATGCTTCTGCCAAGACTACTATCCGTGAACTCACGGAATGCCTCATCCACCATCATGGTATTTCACACAGCTTTGCCTCTGACTAAGGCACTCACTTTATGACTAAAGAAGTACAGCAGTGGGCTTCTGCTCATGGAATTCACTGGTCTTACCATGCTCCCCACTGTCCTGAAGCAGCTGGATTGATAGAATCAATCCAAAAGTGTAATGGCCTTTTGAAATCACAGTTACAACACCAACTAGGTGACAATAGTTTGCAGGGCTGGGGCTAAGGTCTCCAGAAGGCTGTGTATGCTCTGAATCAGTGTCCAATATATGGTACTGTTTCTTCCATAGCCAGGATTCACGGGTCCAGGAATTAAAGGGTGGAAGTGGAAGTGGTACCACTCACCATCACCTCTAGTGATCCACTAGCAAAATTTCACTTCCTGTTTCCACAGCATTACATTCTGCTGACCTAGAGGTCTTAGATCCAGAGAGAGGATGAGTGCCATCAGGAGATACAACAACGATTCCATTAAACTGGAAGTTGAGATTGCCACCTGGACACTTTTGGCTCCTCCTATCTTTAAGTCAACAGGTTAAGAAGGGAGTTAAAGTGTTGGCTGCGGTGATTGACTTGAACTATCAAGATGAAATCAGTCTACTACTCCACAACAGAAGTAGGGAAGAGTGTGCATGGAATACAGGAGATCCATTAGGGTGTCTCTCAGTATTACCATGCCCTGTGATTAAGGTCAATGGGAAGCTACAACAGCCCAATCCAGGCAGGACTACAAATGGCCCAGACTCGTCAGGAAGGAAGTCTTGGGTCACTCCATTAGGGAAAAAACCACGACCTGCCGAGGTGCTTGCTGAAGGCAAAGGGAATACAGAATGGGTATTCGTCAATACCAGCTATTATCACATGACCAGGTGCAGAAATGAGAACTGTAATTGTCATGAATATTTCCTCCTTCTTTTGTTAAAAGCATGTTTGTGCATATATACATTTGTAGTAAGAAAATATCTTCATTTTATTTCCTTTTCCTTTATCATGTGACATAAGATTTATTGACTTCGTATCAGCATGTAAGTATTGTTAACTTTATGTAATAGTATTTGGATTGGGGATTGGTGGGTTTCCAATTGTATGAAGGATAGTTGTATTATGTTAGCCATAATTATGACCTTATTATTGTCTTTATTTGAAGATTATGTATCATCTCAGGAGTTGTATATAGGTTCAAATTGACAAGGAATGGACTTGTGATGGTTAATACTGAGTGTCAACTTGATTGGATTGAAGGATGCAAAGTATCGATCCTGGGTGTGTCTGTGAGGGTGCTGACAAAGGAGATTAACATTTGAGTCAGTGGGCTGGGAAAGACAGACCCACCCTTAATCTGGGTGAGCACAATCTAATTAGCTGCCAGTGTGGCTAGAATATAAAGCAAGCAGAAAAATGTGTTAAAGAGAGACTGGCCTAGCCTCCAAGCCTACATCTTTCTCCGGTACTGGATGCTTCCTGCCCTCGAACATCGGACTTCAAGTTCTTCAGTTTTGGAACTTAGACTGGCTCTCCTTGCTTCTCCGCCTGCAGACAGCCTATTGTGGGACCTTGTGATTGTGTGAGTTAATACCTGATAAATTCCCCTTTCTGTATATATCTATTCCGTAAGTTCTGTACCTCTAGAGAACCCTGATTAATACACCATCTCACACCCCAACAACCTCATTTTTGCAGCCAGAATCCTTGGTCTGTATCTGCCAGGGTCCTGGCAGGGAGCAGAATCCCCGTTCAGTTGGTTCAGTGGAAAAGACTTTAAGGAAGGAAGGAATTGTTTACAGAAGTAGAGTCAGGATCAAGGGCTCTAACAAGGACTATGGGCACAGAGACTAGCATGGGAGGAAAACATCTTTTAGGCCAAAAGAAAAAAAAAATGATGAAGGGAGGCCCTGAAGCTGTAGAGACAGTGGCCCAGCAGGAATGGAGTTTGGTATCTATAGTGAACATTGCCGTGTCCCTGTCACATCCCCTAGCCTTCTACTGATTTCAGCTGCAATGGTGGTCTCACCCTGACAGCTTTCCTTTAAAAGAGAGGCAAGTGTCCTTCTGATTTATTTGCAAGGCCTTCTCTAAAGCTGCACTTGCTTGGCTTGCTTGAAAGTGCAGCTGGAAAACATAGAAGCTGCAATGCCTCTGCAGTACCCAGCAAACAGTGGGTGGGGCACAGGAGCTGGCAAATCAACCGGCAGCCTCCAAATCAAAGGTCCTGTCCTTTCCACAGAAATCCCAGAGGTGTTCTGTGCATTTCTCAGAGGTCCCCCAGAGGCAAATTTCAGTAGGTTCCAGGGGCGATCTCAATGACATCCTCATATTTGATTTCCTTCCTCTTCTGTCTGACCCTACTTACTCCCCTATTCTTGGAATCACCTTCCAAATAAGTCTCTGGAGCGCAAGTCGCTGCCTTCCGCTTTGCTTGCTGGAGAGCCCATTAAGCTGTGGAGAGTCACAGCTATGACCAGAGCACAGCCTTAAAGCATGGAAAGTGGGGGTGAGGGTGGGGTGCAGGGGTGAAGCGGGGGTGGGAAGAAATATCCATGGACCTCTCTTTCTCTCAGTTGAAAAACTTCTACTTGTGTATCTAATGGGTTCAATGAACAAGAAGCTAGCAGGGAGCCTGGGAGTGCAGTCTTTGGGAGTCAGCTTTGCAGACAGAGCAGAGCAGAGAAAGAAAAGGGATCCGGCAAGACAGTCAGAGACTGAAATACGGACCTTGCCATGCCTCTTTGTAAATAATCACAATAATATTGATTATGATAGTATCAACAATGGATGGCGTTTCTTAAGACCTCGTGTGCTATTATAGATTTTACATAGATGATCTCATTCAATCTACACAACTACCCTATGAGATAGATACAGAATTCTCATTTCACAATGAGAAAATTGATGCTTGGTGAGGTTAATCAACCCATTTAAGGCCATGTCACTAGGATGAATACACTGGGCAGTTAAATTGACTCCATGACCTTTGTAGTTAAGTTTAAATTCCTTACTGTAGAACTTGTGGCTTTACCTTATGCTTTACCTTCTCCAAGACCAATCCATAGCCACACCAACTGACCTTTAACTAAAATCCTGTACCCCTTGTTAACATGTCTCAGTGGGTCTTCAGGTCCCAGCTCAAGTGCCACCTCCTGCAGGATGCCTCCCGCTGCTGCACTCCCCAGCCTCTGATCCTTGGCATGCATGCACCTTCTCTGTGCTCCCACAGCTTCAGGTAGCTAAGCCAGGCAGCACTCACAAGACTGTGTAAAGATTTGATTTTCTGATTTGTCCCTCCCACCATTGTGGGCTCCTTGAAACAATTGCATCTGGGTCTACCCTTTCTATCCACAGTGCCCAGCACAATGCCCAACAAAGCACAAGTTTTCAGCAAACACTGGTGAAGGAGGCAAAGAAGAGGGCCAGGTCTGGAACATGGAGCATTGTTAGCATATAGCTGATCAGGGAGTCCCAGCTGTGGACAGCCGAGAGCAGCCTCAGGGAAGGCTGGTGACCAGAAGCATGGAAGTCCCATATCATCTTCACAGAATGTCAAGGTCTTGACTCACACACAGTGTTTATACACCAGGATCATGTCTTGAAGGGCGGTGAGGTTGTCGTGGAAACACAGGGCTTGGGTTCTGTTTCCTGATTTGTAGAGCAATGTAAGTAGTAAAGTCTGCCTTGGAGGGTTGATGTGGAGGCCAATGGAGACAGGTGGGTGAAGCCTCTCTGGGAATCCCAAAGCACTCTGTACCTTTTAAGCAGTAAGTATTGCAGAGGGTGCCCAGGGTGTAGGAGAAGGGAGGCCCCTCTGAGAGCTACACTCACTTCCTCACCCCACAGGTCTCTGTCTCTCATGTGGTCCTTCAAGGCCTGGACTCGCATTCACAGGAATTCACTCCAAGATGCTGTTCACCATTCACTTTCACCATTCCATACTTACTACTTTTCATTTTAAAATTAAAGGCAAAGGGAGCGCAAAGTTATAGTTAGATGGGAGGAATAGAGTTCTGGTATTCTATCACACAGTAGGGTGACTATAGTTAACAATATTGTATTGCATATTTCAAAATAGCCAGAAGAGAGGATTTTGAATGTTTCCATTACCAAGAACTGATAATTGTTTGAGATGATGGATATGCTAAATACCTTTATTTGATCATGGCACAATGCATACATATATCAAAACATGACACCATACTCCATCAATATGCACAATTAGTATGTGTCAAAATGTGTCATTAAATATAAAATAAAACTTAAAAAGTGCAATTTAAAAAAATCCTCAGATTTTCCACACAATTGGTTTGTTTTTTTAAAGGTAAATAAAAAAATAAAATTAAAGGTGAAGGAAAATCCATTTTCTTACAAAAAGTTTGCAAAGTATTTTATGCTCCTTGTCATTCTTGAGATACCCTAGGGTGTGCAAAATCAGATTTGCAGACTTTGTTGACTGCAATGGGGCATTTTTATAAAGTATTGCACTGACTTTCTTTGGGTGTTCATTTGGAAGAAACAGGGAACGGTTTCTCATGGTGCTTTTGGGAAGCAAACTTCTCTCTCAGGCTGCCAAAAAATCAGTGTGGTATGTTGTTGCTTCTGCCTCTCCTTGCATTACTATGCAACTGAGACAGATGGATAGACTTGCCTAATGCCTCAGAAATTTTCTAGTTCAATTTTTCTTTCTTCATTTGACCTTGAAGATCAGATACCCAGAGAGGGTAAGAAAGTTGTCCAAGGTCCCATAACCAGCAAATAACATGCTGAGGCCAAAGGTGTTCTGATTCCTCATCCAGTCGCCTCTGCCATTCCTCACTTAACTTATTCCATTTTGCTGTCACCCATGAGGCCTCCTGTGACCAGTGACTCCTATTATGTGTGCCCCCTAAATGCATATGCTGAAGTCCTAACCCCCAGGACCTCAGAAAGTGACTGTATTCGGAGGCAGGGCCTTTACAGAAGTAATTAAGTTAAAATGAGGTTGATAGAGTGGACCCTAATCCAATATGCCTGGTGTCCTTATAAGAAGATGTTGGCACTTTGGGGAGGCCGAGGCAGGCGGATAACCTGCCTGAGGATAACAAGACCATCCTGGCCAACATGGCAAAACCCCGTCTCTATTAAAAATACAAAAATTAGCTGGGCATGGTGGCGGGTGCCTCTAATCCCAGCTACTCAGGTGGCTGAGGCAGGAAAACCACTTGAACCCGGGAGGTGGAGGTTGCAGTGAGCCAAGATCGTGACACTGTACTCCAGCCTGAAGACAGAGTAAGACTCCATCTCAAAAAAAAAAAAAAAAAAAAGAAGTTGGGGCACAGACATGCACCCAGGAAAGACCATCTGAAGACACAGGCAAAAGATGGCCATGTTTAAGCCCAGGAGAGGCCTCAGAAAAACCTCACCAGCCAACTCTTTGATCTTAGGCTACTAGCTTCCAGAATTGTGAAAAAATAAATTTCTATAACTTAAGCCAACCAGTCTGTGATACTTGGTTAAGGCAGCCCTAGCAAAACAATATACTTCCTTATAAAAATGCTTATAAACGCTAGGGAAAAACAAAAACAAAGACAAAAGACTCTTCAGTTCTTCAGTCATATTCCTTAGGAGACACTGAGCTCACAAATACATAAAATAAAAATGGATATTTCTTTGATTTCATAGCAAATGTTTTCCATGTGCAAAATAGGTATGTTAGAATGTAGAAAGGGAATGAAAATTGGTATAGTGGGTTTTAAAAAAATTGCAGTGGTAAAATTAACAGCGAATAATTTTTCCTCATTCCTAAGTTTAGATATATTTTGATTAATGTAAACATCTGACTTATTTCCCTGGTGAGAATACATTTTATTAATTACCATGTAGGAAACTGCCTTGTTACCCCAGACAGAGTCACTCCCTGCTTCCTGAAAATGTGAGTTTCAGTCGTGCTAATAATGTTTCTAAATCTTTTGTAACTGTCCTAACCGTGACTTATGTGGAAAGCAAACCAAAGAGTTTTTGTCCCAAGAACCAGAACAGAAAAGTATGCTGTTGTTAACACAAAAAGTAAGGTGAAGTTTATTGGGAAATATCTTCTCTAAGGAATGGGAAGTTTCTGGGCAAGCACCCAAGCCCAGCAAAGCCTAGAACCAGGACTCTTATTTTCGGAGGTAGCGTAAGTCAGAATTTCCATGTTTGCAATGCATTCTTCTCTTCATTACATTAGTCAAAGTTCATTCCAACAGATGAGAGTGACCTAGAGACTGCTAAAGCGGGGAGAGCAACTTAAGATTTACCACAAGTAATGCCAGAGCCCTATTCACATAAAGCATTGGAAGGAGAAGATGACATCATTGAGTGGTAAGCACCAAGAGTTTACAAAATCCTGAAAACGCCCTTGAGACCAAGAGGAAAAAATGAGTCCCACCCAGAGATAATCACTATTTCTCTTCTCCCATCTTCTCCTCCTTTCCTTCTTCTCTCCTTCCTGTCTTGGCTTTTAGGAAGAGGGCCGATGATCCAGAAGAAGACACCTAACATTTGAATTAGAGACATTACGTCTTGAGTATTGAACTCACACGGTTCTGGCTGATGGTGCACTGGTTTTTGGTGTCCATTGGCCAAGGGTAATGGGAGCTAGGGAAAATGCTGTGAGGGAAGGGAGGCAGCCAGGATTTGGGAAGGTTTGGAGGTAACTGTCCATTAGAGCTGATTTGTCACCTCCAGGGCTGGCAGCTGTGATGGGTAGAGATGGAGTCCCGCTCCCTCCAATGCCCTCGGGGCTGCTTGGGGCCTCAGGTGGAGCAGGAGCTTGGCAGGTATTGAGTCCTGCTTTTGCCTTTTGGGGCTACTCGTCTCTTGGGAGAAGAGCATTGTTGGTGGTGAAAAAGCCACTGAGGTAGATAGGCATTTCGACATGGCGCTCGTGACTGGACTGGAAGGCACACAGCATTGCATGCATTTGTCCTTTCTGCCTCCTTTCCCTCAACTCCCTCTCTTCTGGTTTTTTGTTGTTGTGTTGTTTTGGTTTTTGTTCTGGACTCTTCAGAATTAGCCCAGGAGTCGAGCCAGAAGTCTGCAGTTAACTTGAGCTCTGTGACTTCCTGAGTGATGTAGGGAATGATTTCGTCTTTCTGAGCCCTAACACCATAACCCATAGAAGGAGGTAACCATATCTTGACTGCTATCTAAGGGCTCTTCTAGGGAAAAACTGAAATAACATATTTGAAAGTGATAATGTATTTTTAAATGCTTTGTAAACTGAAAAGTGCTTTAAATGTTTAGGTTTTAGATTTGAGTTTTCCTTAAATCAAACCAATGTAATGTCCAGCCTGTACCAGTCTTTAGGAGTTTGCTTTTAGATCCAGAGCCAACGGACCCCCCAAGAAGGGAGCTAACGTGTCTCAGTCTACATGGCGACTGCCCCATGCATAAGATGTCATCATTTGGGAATCACAGGTTTGGGAGTAAGAAGGTGCTTCTTAAAATGGTATTGGGGGAAACTTTTCTTAAGGGTGGGGGGTTGATTACGGTAGTCCCTGCCTATCTGCAGTGGATACATTCCAAGATCCCCAGTGAATCCCTGAAACTGCAGATAGTACAGAACCCTATGTATAGTATGCTGTTCTTATATGTACATATCTATGATAAAGTTTAATTTATAAACTAGGCACAGTAAGAGATTAATAACAATCATAATGAAATACAACAATTATAACAATATGTGAATGCAGTCTCTCTTTCTCTAAATATCTTATTGTACTCTGCTTACTTATTTTTCCATGGAGGTTGACTGCCAGTAACTGAAAGGGAAACCATGGGTTAGAGGGGACCACTGTACCAGGAAAAAGTCTTCAACACTGCACATACATTTCTTTAGTTGTTCTATGAAGTTAAGTGGGTTTTCTTTCCTCTGGGACTTCCCAGAGCCATTAGCAGGCTAATCTGGGCCATCCATAGAGGAAGATTTAGTTTGCAGTGTTTCTCAGAATTATTTGACCAGGGAACCCATTAAAACCTTTTGCGTTCAGGAACACATTTTAGAGTTCCCACTGGGGTGAAACACAGGCTTTATCAACAAGGCTTTGCATTTGTTATTTTTATTAGCTTATTGGATAATTTCTAAAGTAATAGGAAGGTTAGCATGCTAACCCATGGTATGAGCATAGATAGATAATGCTGGGTTGAGAAATAGTTTGGGTGATGGGAGAGAATTATGGAGGAAAGAAAAGGCTCCAGGAGCTTTGGTTTATTAACTCACTTTTATTTAATCTTCTCAACAACTTTCTGAAGATAACAGTATTACCACCGTGTTTTTGATGTGGAACTGGAGGCTGAGAGAGGTTGTATCCGTTGCCAGTGGTTACACAGTTTGTCAGTGGTGGAGTTGGGATCTGAATTCAGGTCAGCCTGTTCCAAAGTCCAATCTTCTTCCAGAGTAAGATTCAGTGCCTCCAAGAAGGCGCAAGTGGGAAGGTGAAGAAGACAAGATTTGCTTACTTTACAATTATGCAGGAATGGTTGTGGAGAGGCAGCTGTGTGATCACTGAGGAACACAGTCATGTTCAGAAAATATGGGTGTCCATGTTCCACCCAGGAAAAAAAAAATCTTCTCACTCAGGTGTGTACATTTTAAACTCACAGAAAGTTGAAAGGAATCTAGGAGGAGCTGGGCTCCATAAAAATCACTACCTTTGTGGTTAAAGATTTATTAAGTGACCATGGTGTGCTGGGCATATAAATAGACCTGAACTTTGCCCTTAGGGAACCCAGAGTAAACACACAAGATTTACAGTCAGAGTGCTGGATGTCAGACTAAATGTTTTAGGACCATACGTGTTCCAGGATCCTACTTAGCAGGGTTAAAAAACATGGCTTGGGAGGAATTTGGGAATGGAGGAAGTAATCCAAGCTTTGCAGCCATGTCTACCTGGGCTTCTCTACTGTCGCTAGCCTTGTAAGTTAGGGCAAGTTACTTAACTCTGACTCTCAGCTTCCTCTTCCACCCAATGGAAGTGATAATGCTTGCCTCACAGGATTAACGTGAAGTGCAAATTACTGTGTGCAAAATGCCAGGCACATAGTTGGCGATAAACAAATGATAACTATGGTTATTAAAATCTCCAAGGATAGGCCAGGTGCAGTAGTTCACACCTGTAATCCCAGCGCTTTGGGAGGCCAACGTGGACGGATTACTTGAGGTCAGCCTGGCCAACGTGGTGAAACCCTGTCTCAACAAACAATACAAAAACTAGCCGGGCGTGGTGGTGTGTGCCTACAGTCCCAGCTACTTGGGAGGCTGAGGCAGGAGAATCTCTTGAACTTGGGAGGCGGAGGTTGCAGTGAGCTGAGATCACGCCACTGCACTCCAGCCTGAGCAACACAGTAAGTTTTCATCTCAATAAAAACAAACAAACAAACAAACAAACAAACAAACAAACAAACTCTCCAAGGATAACATCCAAGCTCTGTTCCCCAGTATATAAGGCTGTCTATGGTTTAGCATCTACTTGCCTTCCCAGCCTTTGTCTTGCCCCCTCCGCTAAATGGCCACTGTGCCACGGGCATTCATTTCCTGATGCCTGTCAAAGTCTTTCCCTTCCTTAAAGGTTTCAAGGTTTAGAGCAGTGGTTGTCAAAGTAGTTCTATTGATCCCTGGGGGGCTCCAAGACTCTTTCACGATGTCCTGATGTCAGAATTATTTTCATAATAATACTAAGATGCTGTCTGCCTTTTTCACTGTGTTAACATTTGTACTGATGGCGTAAATGCAATGGTGGGTAATAGTCAAACAGCCACCATCACTCACTCATAGAAAAATAAAGCCGGTGTCACATAAGAATGTTGTTAATGAAATAAAAAGTCAGTAACTGTATTAAATCTTGACTTTGAAGTATGCACATTGTAAAATATTTTGTGTGATGGAATGGGAGACATGCATCAAGCACTTTGGTTGCATAGTGATATTCACTGGTTGTCTAGAGGAACAGCATTTGTGCCACTGAACCGTGAGCTGAACTGCTCCTTTTTTCATAGAACAGCATTTTTATCTGAAAGAACAACTGATGGACAAACAACGGTTATTCAGACATGTATTCGGTTAATATTTTTTCAAAATGAACCGAATCCATTACTTCAGGAAAAACAGTATTTGTTGCCAGAAATAAAATTGGGGCTTTCCAGCAAAAATAAGAATTTTGGGAAACTTATATCCACTACTGTGAGCTTGACAGCTTCCAAATAATTAAAGCCTCTTTTGGATGAACTCCATGGTAATATTAACCAATGTGATTCTTAAAATATTGACTAATAAAATGTGCCAACATTTTGAAGATCAAAATTTTCCAAATGACTAGTGCATTATGTTACAAAATTATGCAGGTAAAAGAGCCACTCAAAGTCCATGTAGACCAATGGGTTTTATTATAACAGAGGATAAATATTCATTGATGTGGTTTCAGGTTTCACATTGCCACTAATCTTTAAGAATTACTAACGAAGCTTTGATGTTGCCACGCTTTGGGTGTTTGTGTTCCCCAAAATTCATACTTCGAAACCAAATCACCAGCGTGAGGATGTTAGGAGGTGAGGGCCTTTGGGAGGTGACTGGATCATGGAGGAAGAGTCCTCATGAATGGGACTGATGCTCTTGCAGAGGAGGTCCCAGAGACAGGCTTGTCTCCTTTTGCCATGTGAGGACACAGAGAGAAGGCATCACCTGTGAACTAGGAAGCAGGCCTTCACCTGACACCAGATCTGTCAGTGCCTTGATCTTGGCTTTCCCAGACTCCAGGCTGCAAAAAATAAATTTTGATCGTTGATAAGCTACCCAGTTTATGATGTTTTGTTATAGCAGCCTGAACTGACCCAGACAGGTGTCTTGTCAAAGAAAAAAATAGGCTGGATGTGGTGGCTCATGCCTGAAATCTTAGCCCTTTGGGAGGCTGAGGTGGGAGGATTGCTTGAGCCCAGGAATTCAGGACCAGTCTAGGCAAAATGGCGAGACCCCATCTCTACAAATTAATTTAAAAAAAAAAGGAAAGAAAAAAATACCAACAATTATCTGAAAAAGGCTCTATACTTCTCCTTTTGCTAGCTATATATCTGTATGAGGCTAGATTTTATTCACATGCTTCGACCCAACCAAGCAATATGTTATAATAGCCTGAGTACAGAAACAGGTATGAGAATCAAGCTGTCTTTTATTAAACCAGTCATGAAAGAGATTTGCAAAATGTAAAACAGTACCATTCTATTTACTAATTTTTCTTTTGTTTTAGAAAATATAGTTACGTTTAATAAAATAAAATATATGTTAGCATGTAATTAGATTTATTATTATTTTAAATTATTTGATAAATAGTTAAAGGCTCTGTTTTGTTTCTAACTGGGTAAACATCTGTATACAAGCCCACATAAACAAAAGTTCTTTGGGATCTTCCGATCATTCTTGAGTATAAAAAAGTTCTGAGACCGAAAAGTGAGAACCACTTGCTTACAGTAAATCTTACCATTTTTAAGGTAACTGTCTGACTATCCAATTAAGGTGAGCAACCTTTTTTTAAATTTAGCTTTCTTAAATTCCTGTAGCTTTTTAAGTATGGACCACTAATCTGTCACTTGGCATTATTTTATCTTGTCTTTCTCTTCCTTAAAATCCATTTTAAAAAACCCATAATACATCTTGCAAGCTTCTCAAAGGCCAGAGTCCTGTCATTGCATCTTAGGAAGTGTGGGAGAGAAGTCTACAATATATGCCTGTCATTAATAGAATATCGTGGAGCTTCCTGTTTTACTAGCATTATTGTTTTGATATGCTATCGCAAATATGGGCAGGACTTCACTAACTTACAAATACTGGTGGGGCAGTAGACTGAATTGGGGAAAAATCAGAACTCCAGATATATTTACATATTTTAAAATGTATTTTTAGGCCGGGTGCGGTGGCTGAAGCCTGTAATCCCAGCACTTTGGGAGACCGAGACGGGCAGATCACGAGGTCAGGAGATCGAGACCATCCTGGCTAACATGGTGAAACCCCGTCTCTACTAAAAAATACAAAAAACTAGCCGGGCGAGGTGGCGGGCGCCTGTAGTCCCAGCTACGTGGGAGGCTGAGGAAGGAGAATGGCTTGAACCCAGGAGGCGGAGCTTGCAGTGAGCTGAGATCCAGCCACTGCACTCCAGCCTGGGTGACAAAGCGAGACTCCATCTCAAAAAAAAAAAAAAGAATTATTTTATATATTTTCTATTTTGTTTGTTTTTTGAGATGGGGCCTCACTCTGTCATTCAGGCTGGAGTGCAGTGGCACTATCACGACTCATTGCAGCCTCTACCTTTCCAGGCTCAGGTGTTCCTCCCATCTAAGTTTTTGTATTTGTAGTAGAGACGGGGTTTCGCCATGTTGCCCAGGCTGGTCTTGAACTCCAGGGCTCAAGCAGTCCACCTGCCTTGGCCTTCCGAAGTGCTAAGATTACAGGCATGAGTCACTGTACCTGGTGATTTTTATATATTTTCTATTAGTATATTTGTATTTTGGTATTTTTTTCCTTAAAGCAAAACACACACACACACACACACACACACACACACACACACACCCCAAAATACAAATAGAAAATATTAAAATAGAAAATATATAAATATTAATTAGAACTATAATAAAATTGACTAATGCATAATCGTTATCCTTAAAAATGGTAAGTTATAAGAAGTAAATAAAATAAAATAAATTTGCCAAGTGTAAAGATCTATTATTTTTTAGGTTCTTTAAAAAATTAAAAAAATACCTGATCTCACAATTTGGGAGATAACAGCTGTCAAAATTTGTCATCTATTGCCTTTATAAACAGATATTCTATAAAGCAGAAGTTTTACACAAAATTTGGATTCCTACTACTTTATATAAAGTTTTGTATCCTCCTCCCATGACCTTACTTGCTTTTTTAAAAACATTTTTTCACCAGGCACAGTGACTTGTGCCTATAATCCCTGCTACTTGGGAGGCTGAAATGAGAGGGATTGCTTGAGACCAGCAGTGAGCTATGATTCCCCACCACTGCACTCCAGCCTGGGGCAACAAGAACAAACCCCATTTCTAAATTAATTAATTAAAAATGAAAACATTATTTTTATCAGTTCTGCTTTGTTTCAATTATCCTTATTTATGTTGTTTCTGATTTATGATTTTATAATGATACTATGTGAACAATTATGATAGTTAATTTTAAATATATATATTATTAATAAACAATATAATACATATAAATAAAAATATATAATAATAAATATTAATTATATATATATTTTTAGTAGTGATGAGGTCTCACTGTATTACCCAGGCTGGTCTCGAGCTCCTGGACTCAAGCAATCCTCCTGTCTTGGCCTCCCAGAGTGTTGAGATTACAGGCATGAGCCACTGTGCCCGGTCCGATAGTTAATTTTTATTGTCAACTTGACTGGGCTAAAGGATGCTTAGGCAGCTGGTCAGCATTATTTCTGGGTGTGTCTGTGAGGGCATTCCTGGAAGAAATTAGCATTTGACTCAGTAGACTGAGTAAAGAAGATCTGCCCTTACCAATGTGAGCAGGTACCAGCTAACACGTTGAGGGTACAAATAGAACAAAAGGCAGAGAGGGAACACATTTGCTCGCTCTCTTCTTAAGCTGAGACATCCATATTCTCCTGCCCTAGGACATCAGTGCTTCTGGTTCTCCAGTCTTCAAACCCGGATTGGGACTTAACTCACTGGCTTCCTTGATTCTTGGGCCTTTGGGCTTGGATAGGAACCATATCACTAGCTTTCCCAAGCGTCCAGCTTGCAGATGGCAGATCATGGAATTTATAAGCCTCCATCATGAGGCAGTTCTTCACAATAAATCTCTTTCTACATATCTCTTTATATCCTATTGGGTTTGTTTCTCTGGAGAACCTTGACGAATACAAATATTCTCAAAATGAAATAATAGCTCATTTATTTGGAGTAGGTTCCTAGAAATAGGATTACTGGATGAACAGGAATTACAAAATGCAGTTTGATTAATTGAAATATATGCAACTTGAAGGATGCTATGTTTGTATTATGGCCAATACCATATGTCTGTATTGTCATATGGAAAGTCTAAGGCCAAATAGAGCTTTCCATTTTGTAGATTCAGCTTCTGACACATTTTGCAGAAAGATAAAGGTTTGCTTTCTGCATCGTTCTGCCCAAATCTCTCTGTTGCCTGCACTATCACATTACTATCTCTTATACCTGGGTGCTGAGAGGTATCTGCTGTAGACTCGGGTCTGGGGGGATGTATCTGTCAGAGATCTTAGCATAAGCTGCTGAAACCAAGCCTGGCTAATTTAAGCAGTAAGAAGTGTATTAAAATATTAGGTCATTAACTAAATTTCCAGGGGCTCCAGAGAGCTAGGACTGGAGCCCATGTGGCCAGGATAAACCTCCCAAATCACAACAGAACCGTTCCTAAGATGACTCCACTGCTTGTACCACCTTGCTGTGACTGTCTCTGGAGGTCACCATCACCTCTGCCTCCACTGCACTAGGGTAGATGCCAGTGGACTCTGCAGCTCCTGAGTCACTCTCCAGTACAGATGCTCTGATAATCAGGCATCTTGTAGGTATATTAATTCAAGTTGCAAAAGAGGCTAAAAAGGCAAGAGTCTGTCATTGGGAGTGGCTCATGCCTCCCAGCAAGACATCAAAATTGGCAGCCCCATTTTGAAGACTGGCTCAGATGAAGATTGAATATTGAAGAATGGCTCAGATGCTGACCTGCCAAAAACGAATGACAAATGCTTATCAATGACAGTAACAATGACAATCAAGCCCCTGGGAGCCTAGTGTCTATTCTTGGAGGTGGGAGATGAATGGGCCTTTCTGTTTACTACAGTGGAGGAACCAGGTATGATTCATCATCGTTTTCTAGTGCTGAGTAGAGGGTAGGTGTGGAGTAAGTTTTTCTTGGATGAGTGAATGGTTAGATACTGAAGAATGAAAACAGATGAGTTGCTGCCTTTGTTCATTCTGGCTTTTGCCAAGTGTCAAAGTGGATGAAGAGGGATGCTGTCCTTTGTGCAGGGTGCTGATGCTCTCCGTGCCATTCCGTTTCATGGATGCTGTCACTGGGAGTGGGATATCACGTGTCAGGCTGAAGACACCCACTGTCACATGGTCTTCACCAGCCTCCATTTTGGGGAGAGGGGAATTGTTTAAGCCACACTGGCTCTGTTTTCTCAATCTCCGAAAAGGGTACTGAGGACTGGTTTTTAAGTATATTCTCTCGTAAGATGAAAAACAATAATTTCCAGATTAAGAAAATATCCAATGAGACTGAAAATTCAGGACACCTGGTGGAAACTTAAAGCTTTTTACAAGGGCCACTATTCAGGCCCAAAAGGGTCACACAGGAAAGCGTATGCCATTCTGGATTTTTGTTTCTGGATATTTTATCCTTTTGCCCTCTTACCCCACTCCAGCACTGCACACTCTTTAAAAATAAAGTAATTTTTAAGATAGTTGGTTGTGTACGTTTATAGATAGGAGAGAGGAGTTTGGGTAAGTAGCCAATTCCGACTGATTTTGATTTCCCAAGTCTGATTTCCATAATTAGAAAAGGGGAACGCAGTCACAGATGATGTCATCTGTTGGAACCACTGAAGAATGAAGACAGTTGAGTTGCTGCCTTTGTTCATTCTGGCTTTTGCCAAGTGTCGAAGTGGAACAGTGGCTTGGGATCATGGTTGGCAAGGCACCCGAAAGTCAGAGCTTGTTTTCCAGGACCTTAAAGGCGATTCCTTTTGAAGACACCAGGGATCTATCCTATTTTGTGTCAGTTTTTTTTCCTTCTTCCTAAATAGATCATTTCTAGCTGTAGATATCACAAACGCAATTTACACTTCATTCAGACATCTGAGCTGCCATATGCTAACTAACAACAGAAGTCGGAGTAAAAAAAAGCAGGGAAGTGAAAAACACAAGCCTTTTTGGCTCATCAGTACACCCACTAAATCTCATCCAGCAAAACTGTTTTGCATTGAGACCAACTTGCCTAATGGTGATGTGTCTCCAATCCCATAAGGATTTGACGTTTTCTTGCAGTGTGCTGTTCCCTCGCTATGCAGATACTAACTGATCTGCCTCCCCCCAGATTTTTTCAAGTAATTGGTTGCTTGCTGTCAGCAAACCCAGACACTTTTGAGGTATAACACGAAGCACCCTCTTAACCAGTGTTGTTGTGTTTGAGTTACTGCCACTGATGCTGCTCCTGGGAGCCGGCCGATGGGTCAAGTCCCTTTAGGCTGATGACGATGTAGATGCTCAGAGCTCAGAGTTAAAATCCAACAAGTGGCTGGGCGCAGTGGCTCACATCTGTAATCCCAGTACTTTGGGAAGCTGAGGCGGGCGGTTCACCTGAGGTCAGGAGTTCGACACCAGCCTGACCAACATGGCAAAATCCTGTCCCTACTAAAAAATACAAAAAGTAGCCAGGTGTGGTGGCGCACACCTATAGTCCCAGCTACTTCAGAGGCTGAGACAGGAGAATCACTTGAACCCTGGAGGCAGGCGGTTGCAGTGAGCTGAGATCGCACCACTGCATTCCAGCCTGGGTGACAGAGTGAGACGTCGTCTCAAAAATAAAATGAAATAAAATAAAATAAAACAAAACAAAACAAAATAAAATCCAGCAAGTAACAAAGTTGGACAAGGTCTCCTAGGTTGCTTCCAGCCCTAATTTCCCCTGTATTCCCCAGCATAGCCCCACCATTGAGAGCACGTAATAAGTATTAACAATTGCATGTGTTGACAGGGCTGGATATATTTAAACACAGGATAACAATGGCAAACATTTGCTGAGTGTTCACTATGTGCCAGGCACCATACTACTTAGCACCTTACGTGTATGATCTCAGTCAGTTCTCACAGCAATGCCACAAGGAAGTAACCATTATTACTCCTATTTTAGAGATGGGGAAATTGAAGCAGCAGATGGATTAAGTAACTGCCCAAGGCTGCATTTAGTAAGAGGCAGAGCAGCAATATGAACAATGGATGTCCCACTCCAAAGTCCACGCTCTTCAGAATTATAACAATCGCATCAATAATAAGACAACAAACATTTATATAGTGTGCCAGACACTTGTTTAAGGCTGTTACATGTAATCAGGTCCTATACTTTTACAAAAAAAGAAAATGAGAAAAGTCTGCCTTTTACAGATAAGTAAATTGAAACGCAGAGATGTTAAGGAGTTTGCTCAAGGTCACAGTGTGTAAGGGCCAGAGCTGGGAGCTGAACCTAGGCTTCAGAGTATGTGTTCTTAACCACATGCTGTTTGGGAGGCATTTCCTCGATTTGGCTACAGAATTATGATAAAGCTACCCCTCCTCGCCCATGGCAGGGAAGGAGAATGCAGCTTCCAGTTAGGAGTTCTTTTGGTCAGGTTCTGTGCTCTGTGTTTCTGAGTCATGCTATCAGCACCTGTGTGGACGTCTCCACTCCTCCCATACACAGATGGTTTTCATGGGTGGTCCAAACGGCCTAAATCATTTCCTGCATATTTCTAAGAAAGGAAAAAAGTGTGACCGCAGTTACTTCCACAGAGGAGGATCAGTGGTCCCAAGTATGCGTCCTAGGGTGGTGAAGGGAACCAAAATATGCTACCCCTAAATATGCATCTTTGGATCTTTGGCAGAACGATTATTTTGAACTAAAAACCGTGGAAAATGAGCAGACCTAGGAAAAGCTCCTTTTTTTTTTTGAGATGGAGTTTCACTCTTTCGCCCAGGCTGGAGTGAAGTAGGACGATCTTGGTTCACTGCAGCCTCCACTTCCCGGGTTCAAGTGATTCTCCTGCCTCAGCCTCCCGAGTAAATGGGATTATAGGGGCCTGCCACCATGCCCTGCTAATTTTTTAGTAGAGATGGGATTTCACCATGTTGGCCAGGCTGGTCTCAAACTCCTGACCTCAGGCAATCCACCCACCTTGGCCTCCCAAAGTGCAGGATTACAGATGTGAGCCACCGCACCCAGCAAAAAGCTCTTTTAAAATGGGGTACAAGTTTTTCTTTTGTAAAAAAAAAAAAAAAAATATATGGCTGGGCACGGTGACTCATGCCTGTAATCCAAACACTTTGGGAGGCCAAGGCAGGCGAATCACCTGAGGTCAGGAGTTCGAGACCAGCCTGACCAACATGGCAAAACCCTGTCTCTACTAAAAATACAAAATTAGTTGGGCATGGTGGCACATGTAATCCCACCTGTAATCCCAGCTAGTCGGGAGGCTGAGGCAGGAGAATTACTTGAACCTGGGAGGTGGAGATTGCAGTGAGCCGAGATCACGCCATTGCACTCCAACCTGGGCAACAAGAGCGAAACTCCGTCTCAAAAAAATAATAAATACATAAATAAAAATTATATTTATAAAGGAGATTTTTATATAAAAGCTGTCACCTACCAGGAAGAGCAGGTCTCTTAACTCTTATCATTGGAGATGGCACTGACTTCAATCTGCACAACCAACCTTACTAAACAATCCTTGTTGACCATACTTTTGCTGGTTACCTTCTCATAACTTGCTTCCCCCATCCCAAAGTTCCAATTCCTTTTTGCCTTGTGTAGCCTAAGACGATATATTGTGTAAGCCCAGGTTTTCACCACCCCTTTGGGTTGCTTGTCACTGGGTGTGCCCTTGTGGAGACATGATCCACATGTTAGTAAACTTCTGTTTTTTTTTTTTTTTTTCTTGTTGATCTGTCTCTTGTGAACCTAATTTATAGGGCCCCATCCAGAGAACCAAAGATGGGCAGAGAAAAAATATTTTTTTCCCTCCTCTTCAGTGGGGACAGTGTCCTGGTCCCTAGAATCTAAAGTCCACAGAGCATGTCGGAAGTGATATACTATGGGTTCCTTGGATGTCCAGGAGTAATGGTGATTGCTTGGTCCAGTAGCTCCCACCCCTTCTCTAGACCACAGGGGTGGGTGTGTGACTTGGCTGGGCCAAGTTGAATCCCCCCCTGGGAATTTTCCTGGCTGGGGCTGCTGAAAAGAAAGCTCGTTTTTGTCTCTTGGTGCCTAAAGTTGTTAGCAGTGGTCTGGGGCCATGCTGTGTGTCATGTGGATAGAAAAGAATGATGCTGGCAGCAGAGAGAATGGTGGAAAAAGCCCTGGAGACCTTGGGGCCCAGGCTCTAGTCTTCCCCAGTCACTTCCCTGTCCTTCCTGGTTGTGTGAGACAGTAACTTGCTCTTTGAGTTCCGTGGAGTTAGGTTTGCCACTTGAAACTGACTAGAAACCATTCAGGAAGGTTTAATTATTCAATCTTTTTCAAGGTTCTGTGGCTCTTTGCTCGTATATGCCAGTTTAATGCTGTGCACTGACTCTGATTATAGCTTTGTAGTGCCATTTCAGGGCCCTTGTTCTCAAGTAAAGACACATCTGTGACCACTATTACAGTGTGTCTAAGAAAGGAAAACGCTTTTAACTGAGGACTACAAGCCCCTTTAAGTTATCAGGCCTAGAAAGGCACTGAAAATGCGACAGCAGTCACTGTTAAGCTTTTACCTTGAGCTATTACCTCTTTAAGCACTTGCTATGTGGGCTCTAGACAACCAAGTCATTTTATAGACAAGTAGCTATGCAATACCGTACACATTATAGTTCAATACTCACTAAACAATGTTATTTCTGTGAACCAATGAGAATTTCCATCAAACAATTGCCCCCCTTCTGATTTGTCCTTTGTTTCTTTAAAAACATGAGCTTCTCTTTTGTTCTCAGGAGCACTCCCAAAGGCAACTTGGGAGTACATCCCAGGCTACAGTCCTCAACCTTTGCACTTGAATGAACTCTTTTTAAATTAGATTCTGACCTTTGTGATTATGAGAGAGGAGAGAGGAAGGAACAAGTTAGGCAGATAGTTAGGACAAGTCCTCAGAATAATTATTTTCTAACAAAAAGAGCAGCCTGAAAGATCAAGCTACAGGCACAGATAATGCAACAAGACCCAACATTTAAAAAAATGTCTTTTGTGTAGCCAGGAAGTTCCACATATACCCAGTGGGCTTCAGTGAGCACATCCCTTCCCTTTTTTGGGCATACTCAGATAAGGGAACTTGCACAGGGGTTTTGCCTAAAATATGCCTAAATATGCAGCTGCACAGGTAAGATACACAGAACCAGGCACATCCACAATGGAAAATTCCACCCCCGACACATGTGCAATAAGGAAAGTTGAACAACATGAAGTAACTCAGGCTAAGAGCCTGCATGTGCACTAGAGGGACAGGGTGGAACTGTCAGGAATTTGTGCCTTATGCAAATGAAACACTTAGTCCTGACCAGTTTTTTGTGCCTTATGCAAATAAAGCATCATGTCCCACCAGCCTATTTATAAAAGTCCTTGTATTCAACTGTGAAACAGCAATCCTCTTCCAGCTCCCCCCTCCACAGTGGAGAGCTTTCTTCTTTTGCTTATTAAACTTTTGCACCAACCTCACCCTTGGTGTCCACCCTTCTTAGTTTTCTTGGTCATGAGACAAAGAACTTCAGGTGATACTTCAGACAATGAGATGGCTTCAATTATTTTAGGTTGACATGCCACTGATTTGTGATTTACTAGGCATATTAGTTTGCTAGGGCTGCCATAATAAAGTACCAACAACTATGTAGCTTAAACAACAGAAATGTATTGTCTTTACAGTTCTGGGTAGAAGTGTGAGATTAATGTGTTGACAATGTAACTGCCTGATGGGTTCTTCCTGCCCACTGCACAAACAAAATTGACTCACCAAGACTATGACATTGCAGTAAAGAAACAGTTTAATTGACGTAAGATGGAGTTAATAATCACATCAATCTCCCTGAAGGCTTGGAGGTGAGTGCTTTTCAAAGAGAGTCTCGTGAGCAGGGGAGTAGGATGGAGGCATGCTGATTGGTTGGGGTGGAGATGAAATGATAGGGAATCAAAACTGTTCTCTTGCTCTGAGTCATTTCCTGAGTAGGGGTCATAGAATGGGTTGGCGGCTCCAGGTGGGGCCATCCAGTTGTCAGAAATGCAAAAACCTGAAAAGACATCTCAAAAGGCCAATCTTAGATTCTACAATAGTGAGGTTATCTTCAAGAGTAATTGGGGAAGTTGCAAATCTTATGACCTCCGGAATAATGGCTGGTAATTGTTTAGAATTCAAGTCCCTCTCTTCCTAACTTGGTGGGCCTTTCATTAGTTTTACAAGAATAGTTTAGTTCTTGGCAAGGGCTATTATCATTTAAACTATAAACCAAATTCCCAAAGTTAGCTTGGTCCATAGCCAGGAATGAGCAAAGACAGCCAACCTGTGAGGCTACAGACAAAATGGAGTCAGCTATATCTGATTTCTCTTACTGTCATAATTTCACAAAGGTGGTTTCAGCAGCGTTGGTTCCTTCTGAGGACACTGAAGGGGAATCTGCCCTATGTCTCTTTTCCAACTTCTGTTGGTTTGTGGCCAATCTTTGATATTCTTCAGCTTGTAGCTGCATCACCTGATCTCTACCTTGATATTCACATGACATTCTCCCTGTGTGCATTTGCCCCCCAATTTCCTTTTTATGTAAGGACACTTGTCATATTGGATCAGAGCCTGTCCTAATGACCTCACCGTAACTATTTACATTTGCAATCTTACGTTTGTGACCTATTTCCAAATAAGGTCACATTCTGAAGTAGAGGGACTTAGGACTTCAACATACACATTTGTAAACATAATAGGTTCATTGCCTAGTACACTCAACAAGTCAATATGCCAAAATGTGGTGTTTCAGCAGGGAAAGATGTTCAATCATAAGGCTGTTAAATGAGGAGATGAGACAGGAGGAAGCCTCAAATCCTTCTCCCTGGGGAGTGTGGGGTTAGAGCTTTAAAGAGTTTTGGAGTGGGCTAAAGTGTGGAGATTGTTGATTGGTGGAAGAGTGCAGGGTGAAGTTATGGGACAAGGAGATGAAGAAACTATATTCTCACACGGATCTGGTTCCTCTGTGGGAGTCTTTAAAGCGGTTTGTGTAGGCCATTCTGCTTGACTTCAGGTTCTGCTTAAGGAATTCTTAAGCAAAAGCCTTATGATTCTAACATCAGAAGTCCTATCTATAGAAACTGTGTGGATGCAAATGGTCAGTGTCCAGTGCTACATCACTTTTGGTTATAAGGAAGTGGGCCACAGTGTTACAGTAGGTAACTGGTCAGACATAAACAGAGCAGCAGAGGGCTTCCCCTACCACACACCCACCAGGAATGTCAGGTGACCATCAGATGATGGTCAGGCAGTTGTTAAGCTGTCTAAGATAATAATCGGGTGCAGTTGGCCCCAGGGAAGGGCAGTCCCCCAATAGATAGAAAAACCTGAAACTGGTGATCAGCAGCTTCCTGATAAGATCTCAGGAGTTGGGTGAATGGGCTCAAACACGTACATTAAGAGGCAAAATAGTGGAGTTTAACTGGCATATGACCTTCTAGGGACATTTGACTGGTAAGGGGAGAATCCTCGAGTGAGCACATATACAACTCTAGTAAACACACTACACATACTAACCTCCCAAGTGCTAGCAAGCCACCGGGCATGCAAACAGCCTACCCAAAGGGAATAATCAGGGGGCAAGGGATGCGAGATCCTGGAAGCATGACAACTCATAAAACCCCAAGTCAAAGGTCAGATGGCACATTGATCTCTCAAGTTGCCTCCTTACAAGTGTGCTTTCCTTCCTTTCCTTTCTGCTCTAAAACTTTTTAATAAACTTTCACTCTTGCTCTAAAACTTGCCTTGGTACCTTCTTCTGCCTTACGCCCCTCAGTTGAATTCTTTCTTCTGAGGAAGCAAGAATTGAGGTTGCTGCAGATCTGTATGGATTTGCTGCCAGTAACAACAGTGCAGCCTATTACGGTCTTGCCAGCGCACCACAGTGCAGCAGTCTCTCACCACTCAAGGTATCACCCAACGTTCTTTGTCTCATGATAAACAAAATTAAGGAGTGTGGACACCAAGGGTGAAATTGGAGTGAAAGTTTAATAAGCAAAAGAAGAAAGCTCTCCACTGTGGAGAGGCGGCTTGAAAGAGGGTTGCCATTTTTACAGTTGAATGAAAAGACTTTTATAAGAAACTGATGAGGTTTGGGTGTCTCATTTGCATAAGTTGCAAATTTCTGGTAGCTCCGCTCATGCTCCATGCATGTGCCTCCTAATGCGCATGCAGGCCCTTAGCTTGTTACTCCATATTGTTTTGTTCCCCTTACTGGCCATGTGTCGGGTATGGAATTTTCCATTGCAGGCATGTCTGGGCAAGTTATCTGTGTAGCCTTTCTTATCTGTGTGGCTGTGGGCATATCTTTGGCAAGCCCCCCTGTGCAAGTTTCCTTATCTGTGGTGGAAGCTTGATTTTTCAGGCTGCTCTTTTGTTTGAAAGAATTCAACTGAGGACTCACCCTAACTGCCTGCCTGACGAGTTTCTTCCTTTTTCTTCTCTCAGCCTGATTAATGCTTAATTATAAACTATATTTCTGTCTGTAATTCTTGTTAACCCCATGACAATGGCTTCAAATCTTAGGGGACACAACTCAACCCTTAACACTAGGGAATCAAGCAGGGAGACTGAGAAACAAGGTGGTACCTCATGTTCACCCAGGTGGTGGTAAGGGAAACCAAAAATATTTCAACCCAAAATACGCTTCATTGACATCTTTTGAGATGTTTTTACAGAGGGCTTCAGACTGAAATAACCCTGAAAACCTGCCTTTTGTGGAGGAGATTTGCATCTGTAGAGAAAAATCTACATTAGCAAAATAAACATCCAGGCTTTGTCGGAGGGCCTGTCCAGATCTAAACTTAACCACAGGCTGCATCTCTTCTTTCTGAGATGTGTTACCTGTGACTTTCATCTGCATAACAAGATCACCCTTGCTTACCTTATCTTCTTTTGTCTCCCTCCCATAACCTGTCGTGCCATGCTCTGAACCTCTATTCTTTCTGTAACTTCAAGATGCTATAAAAGCATCAATCATCAGGCCCTTTCTTTAAGTTTTCATATTTCTTTTAAACTTTTTTTTCAGAGACAGGGTCTTGCTTTCTTGTCCAGGCTAGAGTTCAGGGGCATGATATGACTCACTGCAGCCTCAACGGATTCTTCCACCTCAGCCTCCTGAGTAGCTGGGACTACAGGTGTGTGCCACCCTTCCCAGCTTATTTATTTATTGTTTAGATATGGGGTCTCGCTATGTTGCCCAGGCTGGTCTCAAACTCCTGGGCTCAAGCAGTCCTCCCACTTCAGCCTCCCAAAGTATTGGGATTACAGGTGTGAGCCAACACGCCCAGCCAAGTTTTCATATTTTGTATGACTCCTACATGTACACATTAAAGACATTTTGTATGACTCTTTTCTTCTATGAATCTGCCTTTTGTCAGATGGTTTTCAGTGAACCTGCAAGAGGGCAAAGGGGAAGTTTTTCCCTTGGTCCCTACAGTAGCTTTGGGAAGTAGACACACAGAAAGCATGGAGCCTGGATTCTAATTTTACTTGTATGAGTTGCTTTACCTTGGTGACATTGGAAGTCACTTAACCTTTCTGGGCTTCAAAGGTGAGCAGAGTGGGCTAGATTGGCGGTTTTCAAAATATGTTCCATGGACCCCCTGGGGACCACGGTCGGGAGACAAATTGACAGATCATGAAACACACAGCATGAGATATTTTGCAAACCCTGCACTTGATGGATCAGTTGGCACCACCCGTATTGATAACCTGGCTCATCCAGTCTTGTGGCCCCCACCCAGGAACTGATTCAGTGCAAGAAGACAGTTTCTACTCCCTATGATTTCATCTCTCACCTGACCAATCAGCACTCCTGGCTCACTGGCTTCCCCTCTCCCCACCACGTTGTCCTTAAAAGCTCTGATCCTCGAATACTGAGGAAGACTGATTTGAGTAATAATAAAACTCCTGTCTCTTGCACAGCCAGCTCTGTGTGAATTACTCTTTCTCTGTTGGAATTCTCCTATCTTGGTAAATCAGCTCTATCTAAGCAGTGGGCAAGATGAACCCACTGGGTAGTTACAATCACACACTTGCCTCACTTCACACTTGCCCTACCTCATAACTACCAAGTGGTCTGCCCTGGTGGAGGGGAATATTCTATCACTGATGCCATTTAAAACTGTGAGTGCATGGTGGTAACACAAATCAGACTCTCTCTTGCTTGGCTTTTTCCTTGTTTTTCAGTTCTCTACAAATAATGCACTCCCCTATTGCCTGTGTCCTGTGCAGATGATTCAGGTGGATTGATCCCACCGACCCTTACCTTTGTACAGCACTGCTGTGCCACACTAGTTCTTTTTAAAAACTGTTTTATGTGTAAGATTCCAAGAAGAATTTTGTTTGAATAAAGGGCTCTGCTAAAAAAATTAGTTTAGTCCACAAAACAAAAGGATTACTCAGTTTCCTTCTAGTTAGAAGATTCTATGTGCTTCTATACAAGCAGCTTCAATATTTTTTTAATTGTCATCCTCTACCTTTCAGAAAGTTAATTTTATTAGTTATTTAGGAAACATTGCACTAAAGATTGCTGGGGTATGGAAAACATTTTCAGTTTTCACTGAGAGTAGGCTCCAAGTAAAACCGCCTTTGCAAAAATTGTAACAGTGAGAAAATTATGACAGTGAAAGAGTTCTGACCTAACCAACTCCATCTTGCTTTTAACCTTCAAGTTGCCCTTGTTTATTCCCGGGCGTAGGCAGAACTAACTTTGGGAGGAATTTAGTTTATAGTTTAACTTTGAAACAAAGATAACAGCCTGTCCCAAAACAAAACCCTTCCTTGCCTGGGGACAAGACCTCCTTTGTGAAACTAACAAATTATCCACAAGATGAGAAATTATGGTTCAGGAGTCAAGCAGCCAGATGCCACAAGATCAGTTACCTCCTCAGTTGTTCCTATAGACAACATTACTATTGTCAAACCTAAGATTGGTGTTCGAGTTATTTTTCCCAGTCTGGTAAACAGGCTCATCTGGTCTTGTGGCCCCCCACCCAGAAACTCATTCAATGCAAGAGGAGAGCTTGAACTCCCTATGATTTTATCCCTGACCCAACCAATCAGCTATCTCCCTTCCCTTGCCCCCTGCCCACCAAACTATCTTTAAAAACCCCTGGCCTCTGGGAAGGCTGATGTGGGTAATAATAAAACCGGTCGCCTGTTTAGCCAGCTCTTCCTCTATTGCAACCCCCCAAGTCTTGATAAATTGGCTTTACCTGGCAGCAGGCAAGAAGAACCCGTGGGGTGGTTACACAACTGGTAGACTTATGAGTTGTAGGGTAGATGCCTCCTCTTAACATAGGTGAGGCAGGCGAATGGCTCTTTGTCTCCTAGCTCCATGGGAGGATTGGCCTTTAATTTGAAGAGTTGTCCTTTCTCTTAACTTCCCCATTTAAACAACCTGGAATATCTCACATATATTCTTTCTGCTGGGAAGGAAGATCTTTGTGGTATGCCTGTATGTGGAGTGTTACATTTGTCACCCAGTGAAAACACCAATCTGTAGGTTACGTATCATGGAATCTTGTATGTCTGTGGTACTAAATGGTCCACCTGGTGTCCCTGCCCAAGGGCTGCCCCACTTTGAGACCATGAGGGCTGTCTGTGAATGCAGTGGTGATCCTCTTTCCCCCTTACCTCCTAGCATCCTGTGTCTACAGCATTAGCACCACCACCCTGCTAAGATTTTCTCTTACCTCATCCTTCTTTTCATTTTAGAAAAGAGAAATGAATTTTGCTGCATCATGGTCATCACTAATGCTTATTAAGCACTTAACTCTGCACCAGGCATTGTTTCATGTGTTTTACATATACAGTATTAACCTCCTTAATTTTCCTAATAACCTTCTCGGGGAGGTATTGCCATCACCCTCACTTACCCAGGAGGAAACAGCACAGAGAGGTTAAGTAATGGGCTTAAATGGAGAAGTGGCAAAGTGGGCTTGACCCAGAAAGCCTGTGATATTACCACCACCATATACACCGGGTACATGTTAGAAGTTCTTTGGGAAAGCAGTTATTTGAATTGCATGCCTTTTCTAGCTATTGAAGCAACCACTACTAACTCTTTCAATATGCTAAAAAGGGAGCCTAATGACTTTTATAAAGCAATGAAATAGCCCATAAGTAGTAATCTAGAACAGAACTAATATATATCCCACTGGTTCTTCGAGGAGTGGGAGTGGAGGAGGGAAATAAAAATTTTTTGAGTTAAAATTCAGCATGCCAGTGACATTGTTTTCTGTTCTTGCAACGTAGGGGTAAATTCTGTTCCTGCAATGTGGTGGTAAGGGTGACCTCCTGCTCTTGTGGGGAAAGAATTTCCCTGGTTTCTGTCCCATGCATGGCAGTGGGGGCAGATACAGAAACAAAGGGTGTCATCTGAGAAGTGGGTGGTCAGACAGGGAGTTGGCAATGGACAGGGGCAGCAATTGCTCTAAGGGGAAAAAAGTGCTTGTTCCTACTTTGGAGCCTGCATACGTTTATTTTCTGTTTTACCTTGGAACTTCAATAACCAATCAAGTTAGAGCATATAAAAGCTTTTCCTTTTCTCTCTCTTCTTCTTCTTTTTTTTTTTAGTTAACAGAACAAAATTTTGTTTAGCTTAATAAAAACAGAATTAATCTGTGTTATCCTCCTTTCTGTCCCTTTGGTCTCTGCCACAGTTCACTGCATTAACTTTATAACCCATTTTTTCCACTCCCTCTCCAAATCATCCTCTATGCTGTTGTGTTGTATTATTGGTCTAAAAATATGAGAAGTCTGAGTGTTTTCCTCTTACACAAACCCCTGCATTATTGTATTAGTCCATTCTCACACTGCTGATAAAGACATATCCAAGAATGGGCAATTAATAAAGAAAAAGAGGTTTAATGAACTCACAGTTCCATGTAGCTGGAGAGGCCTCACAATCATGATGGAAGGTGAAAGGTACGTCTTACACGGTGGCAGGCAAGAGCAAATGAGGGCCAAGCAAAAGGGGAAACCTCTTATAAAACCATCAGATCTCGTGAGACTTATTCACTACCATGAAAACACTATGTGGGAAACCGCTTCCATGATTCAATCATCTCCCACTGGGTCCCTCCCACAACACGTGGGAATTATGGGAGCTACATTTCAAGATGAGATTTGGGCAGGAACACAGCCAAACCATATCAATTTTCTTCTCCTTGTCTAGCAAACAAACTGGAAACCCAGTCTATCTTTGCAGCTGTAAAGGTCTCATCCTGCACCCTTAGGTCCTTTCCTCACTTCCCTGCCCCTCAAAATCCTTCTCTTTGTTTCAAGACTTCTCTCATGCATTACCACTACAATAAAGCCTCAGCCACTGCCCACAAATGTAATTAACTTCCTCCTCCCAGTTCCTTCCATCTGGTCAGAGGAGCATCCCACATGTCTCCAGGATGTTTTGGAGACCCTGTTGAATTCTTCCAGTTACAATTTCAACTTCATTCTCTGGACCCAGGTATATGATGAAAAGAAAATAATCTCCTTCCTTATTACTTTCTTCCTGGTGCTTACTCAGCATTTCCTTCCTATCCTGTATGGATGCCATTTCAGAAATGTTAAACTGCTGCCCAGCCACATGCTAGTATGTGTAGCTGGACATTTCACAATATGGTCAGATGTTTTCTGATGATTTTAAGTTCTTTTGAGGCATTTAATTATGACCACATGGATACAGGTTCAAATTGAGGGTAGGCTGACTTTTTTCCCCCTGGAACTGAGAACTAAAATCTAGTGGGTTTTTTTGGATCTGTTTTGTTTTAGAAAACAATCTCAAAATGTTACAAATTTATAAAAAAACAAAAAAGCAAACACACAAAAAATCTCAAACAAACAAAAAGCCAAAGCAAAACACTGCAATTACCAAAACCCATTCTCTTTTCCTTGAAGCCAAGACACATAGATGTAATTGAAGAGTATATTTTGTTTTGCTGGGTCTAGTTGACCAGCAGCTTCCCTAGAGTTCATCAAAATTTGCTGGGTAATTCCCACATCACCCCCCAAAAACTTTCCTTTGTTTTTTAAAATAGCTATACTTCACATTGCTTTCTTTTAATACTAGCTTTGTGTAATTGCTTTCTTAGGAGGAATGAGGGTTAAAGCTAGTATATATTGTTCATAAGAAACGACGGAAGGAAGCAAAATGACTGATCCAGAAGGTTTCTGATTATGTCATCAGGATAAAAATTAAATGGTATCATTTGAGTGTTTTTACCTGAGTCATTCATATAACAAATTAAAAGAAATCTTCATTGTAGAAAAAAGAAAAGAAAACCAGCCCTTATCCTTCCAAAACAAAATCAACATAGAGATAAATAGAAGTTGTAGGAGTGAAAAAACACTGTTACTGTCCTCTTACCAATGGAAGGAGCAGCAGATCTCCCAGTTTTCATTCTGACGTTGATAGAGGCAGACAAATGCCTAGGCAGATAGGGGTGGGCCCGTGGCAAAACCCCACCTTCAAGCCGAAGACAGTTTAAAGCCTGAAAGTCAAGCTGCAAGTTAAATCCTCTGACCAGATTGGGAACTTGTCTTCCCATTTGGCATGTTTTCCTCTGATTGGTCCCCACCCTTCACCTATTTTACATATACCTACTCTTTCCTAATTGGTTTTTGTACACTTTTGTGCTTACCTTTAAGTGGTGTCTTTGCTTTAACCTTTTTTGCATACTCACAGACCAATCACCATGCACTCCCCATTCTGAGTCCATAAAAGGCTCTAGACCCAGCCACATGGGAGATCCATCACCCTGTCCCCTCTCCACTGAAAGCTGTTTTCATCACTCAATAAAATTCTTCTCCTCCTTCCTCACCCTCCAATGTCCTGTGCATCCTCATTCTTCTTGGGTGCAGTACAAGAGCTCGGGAACAGCAGAATGCAGGTATAAGCTATAACAGTGGTGAGCTGGGGTGTGTCAGGATGTCTGAGTGAGGCCCCAGTGGGGCATTGCCAGTCAGGGGTCCCTGGCTTGCCAAGTGACATTGCAGGGATCTCTGGTTGGCAATGTCCCACTGGGGCATGAATGAAATAAATGGCTTTCATTTAGTCAGTCTATTTTAGGTGGCATCCTTAAACATCAGCCATCTAAAATAGGTTGACTTTATCTGGATCAGTCTATAACTGATTACTTCTTTAGTAGCTGTTATTTAGCTCAACAGGAATAGAATAGGCTCAACAAGATGTCTTCAGGATAATTTATAAACTCTGCTGCAGTTAAATAAAAAACTTATAATAAAAAACATACCTTATTAAATGTACCATCTTAACTATTTTAAGTGTACAATTAATTTGTGTTATGTATTCACATTGTTGTGCAAAAGATCTCTAGGAACTTTTTCATCTTGCAACACTGAAACTTAGTGCCCACTAAAAAACACTAATTTCCCCTTTCTCCTTTTCCCAGCTCTTGGTAACCACTTTTCTATTTTGTTCCTATGATTTAGATTATGTTAGATACTTTATATATTTGGAATCATACAGTATTTGTCCTTCTGTGACTGGCTTATTTTGCTTAGTGTAATATCCTCTAGGTTTGCTCATGTTGTAACATGTGACAAAATTTCCCTTTTTTTAAAAGGTTGCATAATATTCTATCATATGTATATACCACATTTTCTTTATCCATTTATCTGTTGATGGACATTCAGGTTTCTCCCACCCTTTGGCTGTTATGAGTAACACTGCATTGAACATGGGTGTGCAAATATTTCTTTGAGATTCAGTTTTCAATTCTTTTGGACATATACTCAGAAATGTAATTGCTGGATCATGTAATAATTTTATTTTTAATTTTTAAGGAAACTTCTATGCTCATTCCACAGATATTTTAGAGGTAGATTCAACATGATAATTCTCTATAAGGGGTGAAAAGGAGGGAGTTAATGACAAGTAATATTTATATAACTTGGGTAGTTGGGTAACATTGTTCACTGAATTAGAAAATATATGAAGAACAGGAAAGACAATGGGGTTCTTTGTGGGAATTGTTGAATTTGAGATGCCTATGAAACCTTCTGGTGGAAATGCCTCATAAAAAGTTGAGAATACAGGTGGGTATCTCAGGAGACAGATCAAGGCTCAAGATATATCTTTGTTAGGGAATTAGCCTCTAATAGGTATCATGGTTTTTGTTTGTTGCTGTTTTGCAAATATAAGGAAAACAATACTCTGTTTTACTTTATTTACTAATTCATTCAAAAGTATTTTGTGAATGGATAAGCCATGTACCAGTACTACTCTAGATTCTGGGAACAAAAATGATTAATACAATTCTTCAGAAACTCGTAGTTTTAGCAGAAGATTTGGCCAGGGACTGAAAGCAGAGATGCAGGTGTGGGGGCATCCTCGGAACCCCAGAGTTGGTATAAAGATTATTTTAAGCGGAAGACATTTGAGATTCAACAGATACAGAAAGAAGCCTTTTTGGTGCTGTCCTTATCTGAATATACGTAAAAACTTCTGAGAAATAAAGACTGTTATAAATACTCTTGAGGTTGGTCTGTCCCCAGAAGAGTGACTAAGAGTAAATCTGCATAAGCTTTCTCTTTGAGGAATTTTTATGTCCCTGAAGATGGAAATAACATTCATACATGTATAAACTTTATGCTCAAACTTTCTTTTTTTTTTTTTTTTTTGAGACAGAGGTCTTGCTCTGTCGCCCAGGCTGGAGTGCAGTGCGGATCTCAGCCTCACTGCAGAGGCTCCGCCTTCCAGGGTTTACGCCATCTCATGCCTCCAGGCCTTCCCCGAGTAGCTGGGACTACCAGGCGCCACCACCTCGCGCGGCTAGTTTTTTTGTATTTTTTTTAGTAGCGACAGGGTTTCACCGTGTTAGCCAGGATGGTCTCGATTCCTGACCTCGTGATCCGCCCGTCTCGGCCACCAAAGTGCTGTTACAGGCTTGAGCCACCGCGCCCGGCCTATGCTCAAACTTTCTTATCTCCTATTTGTTCTTCTAAAGAACCCATTTGTCTTCCTAAAGAAACCAATTTATTCTTTCCATAGGAGCCATTCCTCTTCCCTACCTTTCCCCTACTAACTAAATTAGTTATATAAGCTCCAAGCTCTAACCACACCTTTGAGTTAATCATCGCTGAGCACTTCAGTGTGTATGTACATTGCATGTGTAAATAAACTTTTTCTCCTGTTAATCTATCTTTTGTCAGTTTTATTCACAGGTCCCAGTCACTGAACACAGTTAATGGAAGAAATGTTTCTTCCCTCCCACACAGTGAAGAGGGAAATTTCCTTTCAGAGAGGCTAGAGTAATGAAAGTAGCATTGAATAAAATCAGCAACATAGAAAGATGACCAGATTTGGAAGACTATGGAGGAAGGAAGTCATTCCATTTTAGACTTCCTAATGTCTGTAAGAGTAGTGAAGAAATTGTTATAAAGGGCATATATCCACCCAGTCTTCTCACACATTGCTTATTTCTCACAACCAGATTTTTTTACCTTCCTCATGCTAGCCTTTTATAGTCTTCCTAATCGTATCTCCTCTACATGCAGGCAGAGAGAAAGGATAAGGTGGCTGATAAACTGGATCTGGTACTTTGCCATGGCTAGTCACCCACACTGGCTTTCCTCCAGCTTTTCTACATGATTTAGTCTGCTCCTCTGGAGGCTTTTCATACCTGGAGCAGCTTTAACCTATCAAGGAGATGAGTTCTGAGTAGTCCTTTCCATTTGGCCATTTTCTAAACTCTCGTTGGGAAAAGTTGTATTTAGATTTATCCCCTTTCAGAGCAAAGTCACCTACATAAGCATTAGATCAGAAACCTCCCAGACCTTATCCAGGCATTAAGGACTATTTAGATGACTTTGTCTTGAATTCATACTTTTCTACCTGTTTACCTTCTCTGATCTTTCTATTGTTGACTACCTATCAGGTTTAATGGCAGCAACATGGCTCAGATTATTTTCCCTTGGTTGTTCTCTAATTATCTCACACATTCAATATTTGCCTCTGTTACTCTATGAGAAAAGAAATTATTTAATATAGTTTTATCATATTTCTTAGAACTTAGCACAGTGGTGGGAGCATAGTAGGGTCTCAATGAATAATACTTGTTTGAATCAAATTAGAGAGAGTTATATAGATTTTTACATATGATCAAATTGTTTTGTCTTATTTTAAAACTCAAACTATAAATTCAAGTTGTCATGATCGCGACTTTCATGTTGTTGCTGCTGTTGTTTTATAAACTCTTTTATGGCCATTGCTCAAAGAGAACACATGAGTATTTGAGAAAGAATGGAGGCTCTGATACCACAATGTGATTTTTGTTGTTGGCTATGACTTTGGAAATAAGGAATGTTCAGTCAATATGCATTCCAGAGTTCCAGGCCTACACATTTTGGCTTGGTTTCAAAATGTGGACTCTATTAATGGATAGTTGAAGTATATACAATTTTCCATTATTTGTGCAGTTGACTTAGAATGGAATTTTCTTTTTCTTCATCCTCCAGAAACTCAGTGTTGCTTTAGTTCCAACATGTACTTACATAGTTCTGTGTAAAACAGAGAGCTCTAGTATTTCCTGAGCTTTGGCCACTTGACTCCTCTGAGTTCCTTCTGGGCCACCTCCTCCCGTGAGAGGGCAGGTGCACGTGCTGAGAAGAGGAGAAGCAGGATGGAAGGTTTCAGTGTTTAAGAAACAGAGAAAGATGTGAAGCATGTGATATACACATATATGAGAGCACCTGGGAGAAACTCTGGGTTTCATGTTTCAGTGCAAACTGTGGGGCTTACATCTAGTTTATTAAAAGGATCCTAAGGGTTTAAAGTCTGTGTAGGAAGCTGGGCCTGGCTGATGACTTCATATTGAAATCATGCAAAACCCATGAGCTCATGAGCTGGGAGATGAAACTGGATGAGACAGAAATGACTTCAAGTGAAATTGCAGTAAGTCTATACAGGAGCATTCAGACTTGAAGAGGAGAGAGTGGATAAAACCAGGCCACTGGAATTTGGAGACTGTCTTGCAGGAACTCGTAGTTAAATGAAACTACTTGGTTTCACTCAAGCCCTTGAAAGACTCTTAGAAAAACTGTATAAGAACTTGAAAGCCAAGGAACACTTTCTGTTTGCTTTTCACTCTCTCTGAATTTTGACGAGTGCCATTCTCAATACTTACTTAAGGTGGACAACAAGGTCAAGCCTATTTCTGTTGTTCTTCCTGCCTTCTCTTTCTGTACAATCCCAATGCACCATTATCAAACAGCTCTCACCAAACTGTGCTGCACAGAGTCTCAGCATATATTTGTCAGCTTCTTTGTCTGAGACAGCTGGGCTTGGAGATCTGCTAGAGGTTTCTTGAAGCTCAGGCTGGGGTGGGTGGTGTCGATATTGCCCCTGGGCTTTGATGGTCCAAGGAAGACCTGAGTGACAGTGCTGCAGAACCACATCCATATAAGTCAGGCAGATGGGGAAGAATGGGGTTGATGATCCGAAGGAGGATCAGAGTGTCTTAGTCAGCTTGGGCTGCTATGACAAAATACCATAGACTAGTTGGCTTAAACAACTGAAATTTATTTCTTACTGTTTTAGAGAATGGGAAGTCAAGGTGCCAGTCTGGTTAGTTCCTGGTGAGGTCTCTCTTCCTAGCTTGTAGATGGCTGCCTTCTTGCTATGCCCTTACATGGCTGGAGAGTGAGAAAGCAAGCTCTCTGGTGTCTCTTCTTATGAAGGCACTAATCCCATTATAAGGGCCCTAAGGGCCCTATACTTATGATCTCATGTAACCCCTCCCAAAGGCTCTCTCTAAACACTATCACTTTGGAGGGTGGAGTTTCAGCATATGAATTTTAGGAATTCAGTCCAAAGTAGAGAGGTTGAACCCAGGTACAGAACAAAAATGGAGAAAACCTTGCCAAAGATCATAAGTTCAATGGAGTGACAAGGCCCTAGAATGTAGTCAAAAGTGATTTTCCTAGGTCACCAGAATCTCCCTTGTTCCTGGAGGGGAGGCTAAGTGCCCTGTGTTGGTCAGTGGCCTAGAACAGAATCCATTCTAGTAGTTTTATATAGAAAGGATTTATTTCAGGGATTTATATGCCTTATAGAATCATTGAGAGGGCTGAAGAAACAGATTCAAACTTAAGCTTTCAGGAGCAAGTCCCTAAGTAACACCAAAGAATCAGGCCCCCAAAGAAGCCATTGTTTCTTCTGCATTAGGGAGGCTGCCTTCCAAACTAGGGGGCTGGCCCTGGAGGCCCCTGCCATTGGCAAGATCGGGAGGCTTCTATGGCCTGGATGCTGCTGCCACTCCGACCCTTGCTGTTCCTGCTGCAATTGGCGCTAGTAAAATGAAGGTATGACACATGCTCTCATGCTCAGAAAACTAGTAGTAAGAGGCTAGAACTTCTCCCACCACCACAGGGCAACAGACGCCTCCATGAGTGGCCTGCTTACAGGAGCAGCTAAAACAGCAGAAGCAGGAAAGCCTGGTTTTCACCAGATCCACTCCTAACAAATGCAGGGCAAGGTACAGAAGTACAAATGAAGGCCAACTTACCATACATCTCAACAGCTGAAAGTTACAAACCAAGCTACAAACTGCTCAGCAAGGTATATTACACCCTCTTACCTTGACAAATATACCTTCATAACAATGTGGACATTCAGGGAAGGCAAATACTTAGCACACATACTGTCCTATCTTAGCACACAATACTGTCGAGGCTGCAGTGAGCTGTGATTGTGCCACAGCACTCCAGCCTGGGTGACAATGAGACCCTATCTGAAATAAAATAAAATAAAATAAAATAAAATAAAATAAAATAAAATAACTGAGTTCACCCTGCTTACCTCATGGGGTTATTTGTGAGGATGGAATGAGATAATCCTTGTAAAAACACTGTCAGTTGTGAGGTATTATATAAATGCAAGGTGTTTGTTATTCGTGTGTGGTATTTGGCCAGTCACTACTTGCTGAGGAGGGAGAGCCAAGTCAGTATGTCTGGTCTGCGTCTGCCTGCGTCATGTCAGTCCAGGCTCTGCATCCTCCTTTAGCTTCTGAGCTCTGATCTATGCGGGGAGAGTGTGGCAGGGCAGAAATAACTTGTACTTAAAACCAAATGCTGGCTCCCGCATGGACTGTGTGATTTCAGTCAAGTTTTGTAACCTGGGTGAGCCTCAGTTCCTTCATTTTTAACATGGAGATATAAATAAAATAATGACACCCATCTTAACTGTGCCCCAGGGGCTGCATTGTATAGCTCAAAGGCAATATACACCAAAGTGCTTGGGAAACTCAAAGTATGAGTTGTTTTGATTTTTCACTATAAGCCAAATGCATTCTTTCCCTGTAACCCTCCTCCCCTCCATGATCCCTAAACAGCCTCTGACATTCTTGTCCTATCCCTGGTTCAAATTGTGGCACAGCCTCCATGAGCTCTGTGTCTAAGCTAGAGAGCCAAAGGCAAAACCAGGATTGGGCCAAAAATTAGAGGTCAGAAGAACATGCAACGAAAAATGGAAGTTAGTCCTCAAAACAGAGGCAGAGTGGGGCCGTGGCCTGGGTTGGGCTGGGAGGTGCTCGAGAGGCCCAAGGACAGGCCCTGCTACATCCATGAGGAGCAAGGGGAGGGTGTGAAGAAAGTCAGTGGACCCTGTGAGAAGTCAGAGCTGGCTGGTGTGAAGGAACAGGCTGGTCCCAGAGCTCTAGCCCTAGGCAGTTCCTCAAGCCCTGACTTGCTCTTGGCAACTCTTCAAAAGGTTCTGGGCCCTGGCCCTAGAGCGTTACAGGCCTTGCGTTCTGAAGTTGCCATGGGACACTATACCTACTTGTAGCCTAAGCAATGAGAATAGCACAGTCTGACCAAGGCTCTTTGTATTTGTTTTTTTTTATTATTATATTCTTAAACAGGGTCTCTCTCTGTCACGGAGGCTGGTGTGTAGTGGTGCGATCATGGCTCACTGCAGCCTTGACCTCTCCGGCTCAAGTGATCCTCCCATCTCAGCCTCCTGAGTAGCTGGGACTGCACATGCCACCACGCCTGGCTAATTTTTTTTTTTTTTAATTTTTTAGTAGCGACAGGGTCTCACTATGTTTCTCAGGCTGGTCTCAAGTGATCCTCCTGCCTCAGCCTCCCAAAGTGCAGAGATTACAGGTGTGAACCACCATACCTGGCCTTGTATTCATTTCTTAGGGCTGCTATAATAAAGTGCCACAAACTGCATGGCTTAATCAACAGATATGTGTTGTTCTGGAGGCTTGAACAGCTCTGGAAGCTTGAAGTCCAAGATCATCAAGATGGTGGCAGGGGTGGCTCCTTCTGAAGACTGTGAAGGAGATTCTGTTCCGTGTCTTCCTTTTAGCTTCTGCTGGTTTCCTGGCAATCTTGGGTGTTTCTTGGCTTGAAAATATATCGTCCCGATTCCTGCCTTCATCTTCACATGGTGCCCTCTCCAAGTGCATGTCTGTCTCTGTGTCCAAATTTCCCCTTTTCATAAGGACACAATTGTATTGGATTAGGGCCCGCCCCCATGACCTCATCTCAACTTGATCATCCACAAAGACCCCATATGCAAATGAGATACTGGGGATTAGAACTTCAACATATGAATTTTGGGGTGACACAACTCAGCTAATAACATTCTCCTTGCTTCTCTCATGATTATTCAAAACAAGATGGTCAGTGAAGATGGGGGATAAGGTAGAACTAAACCTCAGAGTAACACGGTACCTGCTTTTGTGCAATTAGCAGCTGGAGAAGCAGTTACACTTTGCTGACTGTTTCCTCACATACTGCTGGTGGAAGGGAAAGGTTTCCAATACAACATCTTCAGAGCTTAGAACAGTCCTGATATAGAGCAGATGCTCAATAAACATTGATTGAATTAGTAATGAATAAAGGAAATTCAGCACATACTAGTAAATATTTACAATTTATTCTCTAGTACCCCAGACTTTTCCTGGTTTGGAAAAAGAACATAATAAATGGTGATTGAATTTGCAATCAGTTTCTCCCATATAGGACAATGGCCTTATCTTTTCTTTTTTTGGAGATAGAGTGCAGTGGCAAGATCTCAGTTCACTGCAACCTCCACCTCCTGAGTTCAAGTGATTCTCCTGCCTCAGCCGCCAAAGTAGTTGGGACCACAAAAATTAGTCACCATGTCCAGCTAATTTTTGTACTTTTAGTAGAGAAGGAGTTTTGCTGTGTTGGCCAGGCTGGTCTCGAACTTCTGGCCTCAAGTGATCTGCCTGCCTTGACCTCCCAAAGTGTGGGAATATAGGCGTGAGCCACTGCGCTGGGCCACAATAGCCTTATCTTTAACAGCTGGGCCTTATCAGGAGTGGAATGAAGAGTGTCAGTGGTAAGTCTCAGAGATGCTGGCCACTTCCTTATTCCTGTGTCCTCAGCTACTCCCAGGTGGTCTCACTGTACCCCCTTGGCAACCTAGGGCCCCATTGTAAAGCCAATCTAGAATCCTGAGCAGAACCTGATATTTCTAAACTGTGACAAAACCCATTTCCTTACCAAAGTTTACTGATCCTGCATCTCTGTTATTCACCAGCATTATAGAGTTGGATGTAACCTCAGCAGTCATGGAGTTCTGCCTTTTAATTTATAAATGAAGAAATTGAAGTTCAGAGGAGTGAAGCCATGATTAAGTCCACGTGGCCAGGACTCCTGACTTGCCACCATGGCTACTCTTTTATCCTTGATTGTTTTCTTTTGGTAGTGAATTTATCAGAGGACAGATAATGCTGTAGTCTAATTGAAATGCTTAGGTGTCCCCAGAGTGTGAGGCCAGTGGTGGGACCTTGGGGTATCTGGCTGGTTGGGAAGGGGCACTGGCTCAAGCCCTTCAGACTCTCAGCTTGGAAGCTGTGCTGCCTAGCTGGCTGTTTGCTTCAAGAAAAACTGCCTTTTATAATAATTCCAGACTCCCCTGCCTCAACTCTCCCACCATCCGGAGACAAGACAGATCTGGAGGGAAGCAAGGCTGTGACCCAGTCTTGACCTCCTTGACACTGGGCTGCCTTTTCTAGTTTCCCAATTCTTAATTGCCCCTGGCCAATTTCACATCCAAGGATAAACAATGACTCCAGTCTACTGGTGGGTGAACAGGTTGATGGTTGCAGGTGCTTTCTTTGCACAACAGCCAGGCCAATTAAAGGGCAAGATGTGGCCCAGACAGTCACCCTTGAAGCTCTCTACAGTTTACAGTGTTCTGAGAGAATGCTGGTGGGTTCCCCCTGTGTGTTTCCATAGCACCCTGCCAGCTCTGCTGATGCTGTTGCAATGGCCTATCATTGTTTAGCATATATCAGGTGCACTTACAGGGGGTGCCCTACCTGAAAGGCCCTGAGCATGTACGGTTGACTCTCAGTATCTGAGGATTCCATGACTGGATTCAATTAGCCATGGATAAAAAGTATCTGGAAACAAATTGCATCTATACTAACCATGTACAGACTTTTTCCTCATCATTTCCTAAATAACACAGTGTAACAACTATTTACATAGCATTTACATTATATTAGCAATCTAAAGATTCTAAGTAATCTAGAGATGACATAAAGTATACTGGAGGATGTGCATATGGTATATGCAAATACTACACCATTTTGTATCAGGGACTTGAGCATCTGTGGATTTTGGTGTCTGAGGGAGGTCCTAGAACCAATCTCCCGTGCACACCAAGGGATGACTATTTGTAAAACCTAAACTCTCATTAAGAAGTTGAAGTTAATAAGTAAAAACCAACCAACCAACCAACCAACCAACCAACCAACCAACCAACCAACCAAACTAGTGAGAGAGGATGAAGGTTTCCATTAGGATAACCAGATTTGACAAATAAAATACAGACAGGAAACTCAGTTAAATTTGAATTTCAGATAAACAACGAATGTTTTGCGATGTACATTAATTCTGTGCAATATTTGGGACATACTCATACTAAAAATTATTTGTTACCTGTATCTGAAATTCAAATGTACCTGAGTGTCCTATTGTTGATTCAACAACCCTAGTTCCTGTGGAATTCCATGGTCAGGATATCCGATGAAACAAACCTTGACTCCTGACTGTTGGAACTAAATCTGGGAATCTGGGACTTTTCCAGTTCTGACATTGGCAGGTCTTGATTATTGCTGTTCCCAAGCACGGGACCAGGGTCTTCGGGGAGTTCCACAGGAAGGCTCATGCATGACCCTAGCTCCTGGGAACTCCCTATAACAGGAGGGGCACAGCCAGTTCATGGAAAATGCAACTGTCACAGTGAAGTCATCACGTTTTTATATATGCAGTCTAATCACAAAGTGCTTTCGGATAGCCTTCTCATCTGATTCCTCAACAGCCCAGAATAGGGCTTAGCAAATATCTTCTCTGCTTCAGATGAGCAAACACTGAGGTGATTTTGGCCAAGTCAGGGCCAGTTAAGCAGTGAGTTAAGGGTGACCTGAGCTGTCAGGCCCTAAGATCAATTTCACCTTGTTTTTATTTGTTAGAACATAATACTTTGTTACTAAAGTCAAATACACTTTTCCAAAACCATTACATTATGGTTTTTTCTATGTATAAAAGTAATATTTGATTATTTCAGAAAACATGAAAACCACAGACAGAAAAGAATAGAAGAGAAATCAGCAAAGGAAGTAATTCTACCCTTTTGAGATAACTTCTGCTAATATGGAGGTGTAGGCCTTCCATTCTCTGTCCTTCTTATATATATTAATATATGATTAGTTTTAAATAACAAAGGCCAAGTCTTCTTACACACATGCATGCATATATGAATGATAAAAATATAAATGTATGAATAGTTGTATACATGAAGATCATCACATGCATATGTGCACAAACATGTGTATACGTAATATGAACTTAATTATTTTGAAATTAGATTATTTATTTTTGGCATTAATCAGATCTTAAGATTGAGCACAAAAATAGGGTGAAAAGCACCAAACAAACTCTGGATAAAGAGTGTAGGCAATGGCTACGTGGTGTGGCTCACGCTTGTAATCCCAGCACTTTGGGAGGCTGAGGCAGGCAGATCACTTGAGCCCAGGAGTTTGAGACCAGCCTGGGCAACAGGGCAAAACCGTCTCTATAAAAAAATAGAAAAATTAGCCAAGTACGTGCCTGTAGTCCCAGCTACTTTGGAGGCTGAGATGAGAGGATCACCTGAGCCTGGGGAGGTCGAAGCTGCAGTGAGCCATGATTGAGCCATTGCACTCCAGCCTGGGTGACAGAGCAAGACTCCATCTCAAAATAAATAAATAAATAAATAAATAAATAAATAAATAAATAAATAAAATAAACAGAGTGTGGGCAGTAAAGGACATGAGAACAATGTCTCACCACAGGGATGAGTGAACCTGTCCTTCACATTGAATCTGTTCCTAATTAAAAATGAGTGTTTGGTGGGTAAGGAGGGTACAGCTAAAAAGATCTGTCCCTAATACTTTCCCACTGAAATACTGACTTGCCCTGACTACTACCCTGTCAACAATTGACCTCCCCTTTGGACATAAATATTGATAATCCAGAACAGATGCTGCTGTGACTCCAGTAGCACTTGGTACTCAGCTGTAATATGTCTGTGATCAATGTTTTCATCAATATATAATGCTTATATGCAACCTTAGAACCACTTCTTTTCTGAAGGTCTTGAGACAATTATTCATTTGAAGAGGTCAATACTTATATGAGAATATCTTATATGACAGCTAAAATGGTTTGTTTTTGCAGTTACCAGATATGACATCTTAAGACAACATAGTCTGATGGTGGCCTGGGGCCAAATCAGAAACATCTGTTGGGACACACTCCTAGGCTATGAGTGACCCATATTAACTTTCACTGGCCTTGCTGTGGGCTCAGCCGCATGTGACCTGCTATGTCTCAGAGAAACTTCTCTCCTTTCTATTCCAAAATAAACCTCAAAACACCCAACACCCAACACACTATGTAAGTAAAGCTATTCAGAGCTTTGCAACCCACTCTCTAGCATGGCGGCAGATCCTGTAGAAAATTACAGGAGATACCCTGAGGATTGAAGATGCTGCACCGCCTCATTCCAAAAGCTTGAGTCCATCTGACTCTCTGGGTCTCCCTTGCTAGCACAAACCACTCAAGAAATATGTGGCTATGAAAATCTACGATCAATGCTGGCATCACTGTATTTGATCATTTCTTGTTGTGTGCATATATGTAAACACTATATGCAGAATGTTCCCTATCTTAGGCATTTATTTTGTAAAGTGATTATATTTGTATTTCTTTTATCTCTCACCAGGCAGACAAACTCAGTTTTAAATGTATATTAAATCAAATGAAGAAGACCTATAACACATCTATCAGAATAGATTAGCGTCTACAATGTCGTGCTGTAACATGTTTTTTTCCATGTGAATCTTGCTTCGAAAGTAAAATGTTGGAAAGCTTTGTTTAAATCTACCAATCAGGAGAACCAAACAAATACAAAACAAAATCCCAGCTGGCCAATTGTTTCAGACCCAAGACCTGTTCTATTTATTCTTTTTGTAAGAAATAGTTGCCTGGAACATCATTGCTATGGCAGAAATAGTGTCAAGTTCCTAAGGAGAAGAAGTAGGAGGAAGCTCTGAGTGTAAACGCCCAAACAGTGGAAGGAAAACCACACATCACTTACTTTGAAAACAGCAGCTGCTTGGGGCCACGATTTTGACGAATCATAATGAGCACTCACAAATTGATTTAATATTAAAATGCATCCAAGCAGACTTTGAAAGTAGAATTCTCTAACAGTGGATGGACTGATGAAGCTCACCGGGAAGGTCACTCAGGCCTGCGAGGTCTTTGATTATTGAAGACATGTGATTGCCACCTAGCGGCCAATATTGACTTCACCTAGAAGGTCGAGCAATTCTGCAACCCACTTTGCCCAATGCTTAAGGACAACAGCACCACTCTTGGTTAGTACTCAATTCAAATTCCTTAATATTTCCTCTTTTATCATATCTCTTTGTTCAGTGTAAGTCAACCGTTTACCGTCTCTAAGACAAAACATTTTCCTTCGCTCCATGTCATTAGTCCCAGAGAGCCCAAGAACCTATCTGCAAAATTCCCTCCATAGTTCTCATTCCGTTTCCTTTTTTTAAAACCACAGTTGTTCTATTAGTAAGAAGGGCTCCTGCCTTCATTTTCTCCACTCAGCTACTTCCACTCTCTCTCCTCCTATTTCACATCACAAGGTACAAGGGTTTCTTGAGAGAGAGGCCTCTGAAAGAAGGCTCAGTAAGGATAACTGAAAAGCCGAGAACAGCAGTGTCAGAGGCTTTTGAACCAGAGCAACTCCATCTTGAAGAAGGGCTGGGTGAAATAAGGCTGAGACCTGCTGGACTGCATTCCCAGGCAGTTAGGCATGCTAAGTCACAGGATGAGGCAGGAGGTCAGCACAAGATACAGGTCGTAAAGACCTGCCTGATAAAACAGGTTGCGGTAAAGAAGCGGGCTAAAACCCACCAAAACCAAGATGCTAGTGAGAGTGGCCTCTGGCCATCCTCACGGCTACACTCCCACCAGCGCCCTGACAGTTTATAAATGCCATGGCAACAACAGGAAGTTACCCTGTAAGGTCTAAGAAGGGGAGGCATGAATAATCCACCCCTTGTTTAGCATACATCAAGAAATAACCATAAAAATGGGCAACCAGCAGCCCTCAGGGCTGCTCTGCCTATGAAGTAGCCATTCTTTTATTCTTTCACTTTCCTAATAAACTTGCTTTCAGTTTACGGACTTGCCCTGAATTCTTTCTTGCCCAAGATTCAAGAACTCTCGCTTGGGGTCTGGATCCAGACCCCTTTCTGGTAACAGTAACACTTCTGTTACTTTACCAAGGAATTGTAAGTAAACATTTCTATGTTACCAAGACTGACAAAGTTCAAAAATAATAATGCTGATAATACAGCTGTTTGTGGTAAAAATATGTGGAAAATATGTTGGCCAGGCAAGTCTGAACTCCTGACCTCAGGTGATCCGCCTGCCTTGGCCTCCCAAAGTGCTGGGATCACAGACATGAGCCACCGCAACCGGCCCTAGTTTAGTCTTTGTGTTGACAAAGCACAAAGATGAAACCATTTGCCATGCACCTCCTCCACCACACCTGGACCTGCTCTAACCTCCTCTCTGCCCTGGTCTGAGCCTTAGATCCCATCACCTTGGCTCCCCTGCCTTGGTTTCTTCTTAGATAGAATCAGTGGCAGGCTCCATCAGGAGAAGGGAGGGCAGGAGGAAAGAGAATTGAGGTGGAGGGCAGAGGATGCCAGGGTGTCCTGTCCCCCATGCTCCCTCCCAGCTTTGAGTCTTGCTTCTGGCAGTGACTCTGTGACTCCCACTTCTGGTAGAGACCTCTCCATGGCTCCAGGCCTCACTGGACTCCATTTCCTCTCTCCTTTCTTCTGATGTAGGGGAGGTAGCAGCTTCCTGCCATTACTCCTCTCTGGGTCTTCATCATCCGGTTACTCCTTTCACCCTGTGCACCTGTGTGATTAAACTCTCTTCATCTAAACCACCTGAGTTGAATGATTTCTTCTGCTGGGATCTTGATACAGTTCCTTTTGTTTGTTTTCCTTTTAATCCAGTCTGATTTTCCCTCTGTGTACCTGAACATATATTATTTGAGATGGAGGCTGTCGCCTGGACTCTCGGGGGCACACTCTGACTTGTTTCGTTTATTTAGTCTGGAGTGTGTACTTGCTAATCCAGGTACCAGAAGACATATGTACAGTGACCTTAGTTTTCCAATTAAGTGGACCAAAAGGAAATTTCTAAATTGCTAATTCACTTCTTTGAAAACCTTATAAAATAATATAAATTATTTAACAATTAATGATACACTGAAAAAAAAAAAAAGCCTCTTCTTCATTGTTAAAAATTATGTGAAATGAGGAGAATCCCAGAACATCTGTGTTGTATGTTGTGAAAACTATGGGGTAGGCATTAAGGCTGGGAAGAAGAGGGGGACCCAAACCACTGAGGACAGGAAAGTAGTCAGGTTTTGATCAGAGAGTGCAAAGTGATACAGAATAAAGATTCCTTTCTATTTCTTTTCATGGTCCAGTAAGTCCTCACTTAACATTGTTGGTAGGTTCTTGGAAACTGTTGAGTTTAACCAGGATGACAAAACAAAACCAATTTTCCCATAGGCTAATTGATATAAACAAAAGCGAAGTTCCTATGGCATATTCGTGGTCACAAAAACATTATCAAACTTCAAAACAAAGACCAAAATACAATATATATGTGTGTGTGTGTGTGTGTATATATATATATATATGTATATATATATATATACACATATGACAGGTATGTTAATCTGCCTAACTGTAGTAATCCCTTAACTTCAATCTCTACAGTCATGCACTGTGTAACGATGTCTTAGTCAATGAGGGACAGCGTACATGACAGTGGGCCTGTAAGATTATAATGGAGCAGAAAATTTTCTAATCCCTCATGGCCATCTTAACATTGTAGCAACACATTACTCATGTGTTTATAGTGATGCTGGTGTAATGTGTTTATAGTGATGCTAATACATAAATATATATATTTATATGTACATATATAATACATACATATTTATATATGTATATATAAAATACATATATACATACATATACATGTATATATACACATACATATACATGTATATATACACATACATATATACATATATTAGTCCATTCTCAAACTGCTATAAAGAAATACTCAAGCCTGGGTATTTTATCTTTTTTTTTTTTCTGAGATGGACTCTCGCTCTGTTGCCCAGGCTGGAGTGCAGTGGCATGATCTCGGCTCACTGCAATCTCCACCCCCTAGGTTCAAGCGATTCTCCTGCCTTAGCCTCCTGAGAGGCGCCCACCACCATGCCCTGCTAATTTTTGTATTTTTAGTAGAGACGGGGTTTCACCATATTGGTCAGGCTGGTCTTGAACTCCTGACCTCAGGTGAAACACCTAACTTGGCCTCCCAAAGTGCTAGGATTACAGGCCTGAGCCACTGTGCTTGGCTGACACTGAGCAACTTATAAAGAAAAGAGGTGTAGGACTGGGCGCGGTGGCTCACACCTGTAATCCCAACACTTTGGGAGGCCGAGGTGGGCAGATCATGAGGTCAGGAGTTCGAGACCAGCCTGACCAACGTGGTGAAACTCCATCTCTACTAAAAATACAAAACTTAGCAGGCATGGTGGCACATGCCTGTAATCCCAGTTACTCAGGAGGCTGAGGCAAGATAATCACTTGAACCCAGGAGGCAGAGGTTGCAGTGAGCCAAGATTGCACCACTGAGCTCCAGCCTGGGCAACAGAGCAAGACTCTGTCACAAAAAGAAAGAAAAAAGAAAAGAAAAGAAAAGAAAGGAAAAGAAAGCAAAAGAGAAGAAAAGAAAAGAAAAGAAAAGAAAAGAAAAGAAAAGAAAAGAAAAGAAAAGAAAAGAAAAGAAAAGAAAAGAAAAGAAAAGAAAAGAAAAAAGAAAAGAAAAGAAAAGGAAGTGTAATTGACTCACAGCTCCTCATGGCTGGGGAGGCCTCAGGAAACTTACAATCACGGTGGAAGGCACCTCTTCACAGCATGGCAGGAGAGAGAATGAGTGCCAGCAGGAGAAATGCCAGGTGCTTATAAAACCCTCAGATCTCCTGAGACTCACTCATTATCAAGAGAACAGCATGGGGGAACTGCCCGCATGATTCAATTACCTCCACCTGGTCTTGCCCTTGACACGTGGGGATTATTACAATTCAAGGTGAGATTTGGGTGGGGACACAGAGCCAAACCATATCAGGGGGAGCCAAACCATATCTCTGTATCTCTATCTATCTATCTATCTATCTATCTATCTATCTATCTATCTGTCTATCTATCTATCTGTATGTCTGTATCTATCTATCTATCTATACATACATCCATCCATCTATCTGCCTACTTTCTGAGACAGGGTCTCACCCCGGCTGGAGTGCAGTGGTGCAATCACAGCTCACTGCCATCTCAGCCTCCTGGGCTCAAGCAATCCTCCCACCCCAGTCCCCCAACTAGCTGGGACCACAGGTGGGAACCACCGTGCCTGGCCTGTAACCTTTATACTTCATAAGTTTTTAAATTTTTTTTCAACTTTTTGACTCTTTTGTAATAAGATTTACCTTAAAACACAAGCACATTGTACTATTATACAGAAATATTTTCTTTATATCCTTATTTTATAAGCTTTTTTTCTGTTTAATTTTCTTTAAACTTTCAGGTTTTTTCGTTTTTGTTTTTTGTTGGTTTTTTTTTTTTTGGTTGTTTGTTTTTTTGTTTGTTTGTTTAAAAACCAAGACACAAACACACATGACCCTAGGTCTACACAGTGCCAGGATCATCAGTATCACTGTCTTCCACCTCCATGTCTTATCCCACTGGAAGGTCTTCAGAGGTAATACTATGCATGGAACTGTCATCTTCTGTGACAACAATGCCTTCTTCTGGAACACGTCCTGAAGAACCGCCTAGGGCTGCTTTACAGTTCACTTTTTTTCACTAAGTAGGAGTAGACTCTAAAAGTGGTCCCCAACCTTTTGGCACCAGGGACCAGTTTCATGGAAAACAAATTTTCCACTGATGGGGTAGGGTGGGTGGGAGTGGGGAATGAAACTGTTCCACCTGAGATCATCAGGCATGAGATTCTCATAAGGAGTGCATATCTCTAGATCCTTCGCGTGTGCAGTTCACAATAGGGTTTTCATTTCTGTGAGACTCTAATGCCACTGATCTGACAGGAAGTGGAGCTCAGGCAGTAATGCTCACTGGCTACTCACCTCCTGCTGTGCAGCCTGGTTCCTAACATGCCAGGGACTGGTACCAGTCTGTGGCCTGGTGGTTGGGGACCCCTGTCTAAAACAATACAAACTATAGTATAGTATAGTATAGTATAGTATAGTATAGTATAGTATAGTATAGTATGGTACAGTATAGCATAGTACAGTAAATATATAAACCAGTAACATAATTGACATAGTTTGTTTATTACATTATCAAGTACTATGTATCTGCACATAACTGTAATGTGCTGAAATTTGATACAGAGCAGTAGGTTTGTGTACACCAGCATCGCTACAAACACATGAGCAATGTGTTGCTACAGTGTTGAGACTGCTATGAGGTCACTAGGTATTAGAAAATTTTCTGCTCTCTTATAATCTTATGGAGCCACTGTCAGGTATGCTGTCCTCTGTTGACTGAGACATTGTTAGCAGTACACGACTGTACAGATTGAAGTGAAGTTATTACCACAGTTAGGCAGATTAACATACCTATCATCTTGTCCCTTTTTTGGTGGTAAGAGTACCTAAAATCTACTCTTTTGGCAAGTTGCCAGTATGTAATATTATTAACTATAGTCTTCATGTTATTTATTAGATCTCTAGACTTACTCATTTTACCTAACTGTAACTTTGCATCCTTTGACCTCTATTTTCTCACTCCCCCTACAACCCCTTACTACTGATAACCACCTTTCTGCTCTGTTTCTATGTATTTGATTTTTTTAAAAAAATCCACAGCCAAGTGAGATCATACAATTTTTTCTTTCCACGTTTGCCTTATTTCCCTTAGCATAACATCTTCCAGTTTCATCCATGTTGTGGCAAGTAGCAAGATCTATTTCTTTTTTATGGGTGAATAATATTTGATTGTAGTGTGTGTGTGTGTGTGTTGCATGTGCGCACATACCTCACAATTTCTTTTTCCACTCATCTATCAGTGGACTGTTGTTTCCATATCTTGGTTATTGTGAATAATGCTGCAAGGAACATGAGAGTGCAAATGTCTTTATGAGTTGGTGATTTCATTTCCTTTGGGTGCATGCCCAGAAGAGGGATAGCTAAGTCATATATGGTAGTCCCATTTTTAAATTCTGCAGGAACCTCCATAATATTTTCCATCTTGGCTCCACCATTCTACATTCCCACCAATAGTGTGCAAAGGTTCTCTTTGGTCTGCACCCTTGCCAACACTTGTTCAGAACAAAGGATTTATTAAAGGGATAGTCATGACACAACTGTGGGAGTTGGTGGAGGTGAGCAAGGACAAATGAGACGTCCAAGGACAAACTAGGGCCAATGAAGTCAACTGGAATGCATGAGGATGTTCTGTCTTCATTAAATCTTGTGAGAATTTTTCCAGTGGTTAGTGCTAAACCTGGAACCATACATAGAAGGGAAACCTGGGAAACAGCTCCAGTTTAGCTAAGTTGATGCAGTACAAAGCCACTCCGCTGCTATTTTGAGCAGTGTAAGCCTGTTTGAGGAGATGACAAATAGATCCAACAGGCAGTGCTAATTAGTAAGACACTTTTCAGATAGTGTGTCAGGAAACTGAGAACAATATCTAAGACATGTGTCTGTCATGAGTTCAGATGTGGCTGGAGGATGGTGGGGCCCACTATGGCCAAAGTGCATCCCAGAGGAACAAGTGACAGGTCTCCTTGACACTATCACCTGCATCCTTACTACTATAAAGATACCATATTGTTAGTAAAGAAGAGTCCCTTCTTTTCAGCCACATGGAAAATCTGGAGGAATTCACTCTGAGGGGAGACCATTGCCGTGCAGGTGCATTGAAGATGGTGACTGGGGTCAGTGGGCATGAATTAAAATAATAATGATGACGATGATAACAATACCATCTATAAATGCTTAGAGACACAAAGTGAGTATAATAATAGTCTTGACGATGAGTTCGGGGCTAGATGTTGAAGAAAGAAGTGAAAAGGGGAAAGGAAAGTGAGGAACTCTCAGGTGAGCAAAATGACTTGAGTCACGGTCTGGAGGCAACAAATAGCTAATATAATATAGCTTTGTATGGATATTACAGATTTTGTTTGTCCATTAATAAGCTGATAAAACTTTGGGTTGCTACTACTTTTTGCCTATTATGAATAATGCTGCATGAACTTTCATCTACAAGTGTTTGTAAACATAAATGTTGTGGCTGGGTGCAGTGGCTCACACCTATAATCCCAGAAGCTGAGGCAGGTGGATTGCTTGGGCCCAGGAGTTTGAGCTCAGCCTGGGCAAATAGCAAGACCCCCATCTCTACAAAAAAATCCAAAAATTAGCTGGGTGTGGTGGTGCACACCTGTGGTCCTAGCTACTTGGGAGACTGAGATGGAAGGTTCGCTTGAGTCTGGGAGGTCGAGGCTGCAGTGAACTATCATAGCACCACTGTGCTCCAGCCTGGGCAACAGAGCAAGACTCTGTCCCAAAATAAATAAATAAATAAATATTAAAGACATAAATGTTTCAATTTTCTTGGATACATTTGTAGGAGTAAAATTGCTGGGTCATATGGTAACCTTACGTTCAACCCTTCAAGAAAGTTCCAAACTGTTTTTCAAAATGTCTGCACCATTTTACAATTTCACCAGCAATGAATGAGGTCTCTAATTTCTCCAGTTCTTGCCTACACTTGTTATTTATTGCCTGTCACTTTTTATTTTTGCTCTCTTCGTGGGTGTGATTTTGATTTGCGTTTACCCGATGACTAATGATGTTAAACATGCTTTTATATGCTTGTTGGTCATTTGATATTTTCTTTGGAGAAATGTTTATTTAAATCCCTTGCCTATTTTGAAAAATCGAATTGTCTTTTTGTTATTAGGTGGCAAGAGTTGTTTATATGTTTGGGATACAAGTGTCTTATCAGATAGATTTTTTGCAAATATTTTCACCCATTCTGTGTGTCTTTTCACTTTCGTGATAGTGTCCCTTGAAGCACGAAAATTTTAAATTTTAACAAAGCCAAATTTATCCAGTTCTTTTGTCCTTATGCTTTTGGTGTTCTATCAAAGAAACTTTGCCTAGCCCAAGATCGCAAATATTTACTCCTATATTTTCTTCTAAGAGTTTAACAGTTTTATCTCTTACATTTGGTTCTATAATCTATTTTGATTTAAGTTTTGTTCATGATGTGAAGTAGGGATCCAACTTTCTTCTGCGTGTGGCTATCCAAAAACATTTTATTCACAAATTGCAGCATCCCTGTCCACTATTTTGCCCTCTTTTTTTTTTTTTTTTTACTTAATGTATCCATATATATTTGGGCTGGCTCATTTTTAATGGTTGCATGCAATTCCATTTTATGGATGTACCAAATTTATTTGACTTGTACTCTATTGAGAAACTTTTAGATTGTTTCTAATATTTTGCTACTATTAAATATGCTGCAATAGTTGTGTATATATGCTGTTTCCCACTTATCTATAGATGAATTTCTAGAAATGGATCAAATGAGTCAAATGGTAGAGACACATCATTTTGAAAGATAATGACAAGTTGCCCTCCATAGAGTTAGTATCAATTTACACTGACAGTAGGTTCCTGATCAGTAAGGTGACTTGACAAAGAGTGTATGGAGTTAGATTATTTTAGACTGCAGGACTGCAGGTGGGGCTCTTAAGAAGTCTGCTGCAGTAATGCAGGCAAGGGATGGTGATCAACGGCGCTGATGTGTGGCTTTGGAAATAGAAAAAGGGGGTAGGAAGAACAGAATCAGTAATCAAATATAAATAAATAAGCTGGGCATGGTGACTCATGCCTGTAATTTCAGCTATTCAGGAGGCTGAGAAGGGAGGATCACTTAAGGTCAGGTGTTCTGAGACCAGCCTGAGCAACATAGCAAGACCCCATTTCTGAAAATAAATAAAATAGAAGATTTTTGGTTTATCTTTAATATATATGTGTGTGCGTTATCTAGTGACTGGCAAAAATGGAATGGGAGTCTTACATTTCAGCAGAGGAGACAGACAATAGTAAGTAAACAGATATATACCAGGCTATGATAAGGACTATAAAGGAATAGTGTAATGTAAAGAACAGGCAGAATGAGCAGGAGATCTGATATTTCCTGGAGGGTGGTCAGAGAAGGCCTCTTTGATCAGCGGTAATCGATCAGAAATCTGAAGGAAATGAGACAGCAAGGCACGTGAGTGGAGCACAAGGGCCCTAAGCAGTAGAGCAGGTCTGGCTTGTCCGAAGGCCAGCCAAGGAGTCCACATAACTGGAAAAGAGTGACCAAGGAGGAGGGAAGCCGGTGGTACGTGACCCTAGAGGCCACTGTGGTCAGATCCTCTAAAGCCTTGTAGGGCCTTTTAAGGGCTTTGGTTTATAATCTGGATGAGATGGAGGGTTTTGAGTAGAAGAGTGATTTGTGTTCTACAGAAATGGTTCTGGTTGCTGAGTGAAGAATGGATGTACAAGTCTGGAGTGAAAGAAGGGGACCAAGTAGACAGGCCATTGCAATAATCCAGACAGGGTGTGGTGGGGCTCGGACAGAGGGAGAATGGTGGAGGTGGTGACTTGGTCAGTTTCTGGATATATTCAGAAGCTAATCTCTATGTAAGTTTGGAGGTTTAGCTTCTATTTTCAGCTCATCCAAATGATTTGCCTGATGACGGGCAGACCACTCCATTGCTCTGTGCTTATTTTCCTGACCTGTCAAATAAGAACAAGAATTCCTTGTTGGAAATCACTTGGATACTTAATTGAAATCCCCACACACATGCTGTCACTCTATATTCATTGTCATGAAAAAGGCAGTCTTTCCAACAGCAACACTGGTATCGTTATTATGGCAAAACACTCCTTCCTCTGGCAATGCTTTCCATCTTGAACTTGACTTCAAATGTGTGCTCTGGGAAGGCAGTGGCTGTGTGCATGCATCCAACAATGTTTTTCTTAAGATTTTGAATTATAAGCCAACCTGTAATTTTCAAAGCATGATTAGAGAGAGAATTGAAATTGGTATTCATGTTTATCCAGGAGGTTATTTATTTATTTATTTATTTATTTAGAGACGGAGTCTCACTCTGTTGCCCAGTCTGGAGTGCAGCAGCGTGATCTCGGCTCACTGCAACCTCCACCTCCTGGGTTCAAGCAATCCTTCTGACTCAGCCTCCCAAGTAGCTGGGATTACAGGCACCCGCCACGATGCCTGGCTGATTTTTGTTTTTTTAGTAGAGACGGTGTTTCACTGTGTTGGCCAGGCTTGTTGCAAACTCCTGACCTCAGGCGATCTGCCTACCTTGGCCCCCCAAAATGCTGGAATTACACATGTGAGCCACTATGCCCGGCCCGAGGTCCTTATTTATTTACTGCATATCCGTCAAATTTAAATTCCATTCTGACTAACACTGCTTGAGCACCTACTATTTGCAGAACATTTTTTTTGTTTTTCTTGAGATGGAGTTTTCCTCTTATTGCCCAGGCTGGTGCACACTGGTGCGATTTTGGCTCACTGCAACCTCTGCCTCCTGGGTTCAAGTGATTCTCCTGCCTCAGCCCCCCAAGTAGCTGGGATTGCAGATCCGCACCACCACAATGGCTAATTTTTGTATTTTTAGTAGAGACAGGGTTTCAGCATGCTGGTCAGGCTGGTCTTGAACTCCTGACCTCAGGTGATCCACCTGCCTCGGCCTCCCAAGCGGTGGGATTACAGGTGTGAGCCACCATGCCCTGCCTGTAGACCTTGAGTGATTAAAAAAATGAGTAAGGTAAGGTCCTGTCTTCAAAGAAGCTGTCCATCTATTTCGGGACATAGTTGAAAACAAAAACGACATCCCTTGGTTTTATGCCACAGGACAATCCTTGGGTGTGTTCTAGGAAGAAAGAAACAAAAAGAGAATCATTCTAAACCTCAGTCAGTTATGTTTCTTATTTTACCTTGATGATTAAAATAAGATATAGTCAACTTAGAAAATTTTGAAAGATTTTATCTATGTCCACTCCTTATAGCAAGTTATGTGACTGTCTCTTGTAACATACTTTCATCAACATTGATCATTAACAGCTTTTTTTAGTTTTATTGTGTGAAAAATGGTGACTGATTAGCCAGCCTTTATTCTATTAATATTGAAGTTAAATATTTTTTTATTTTTGTGTATTTTCCACATGTAATTTATCTTTTGAAATTGTGCATGTCCTTTTCTCATTCAGCAGTTGGATTAAAAATCTTTCTTTCTTATAGATTTGTGCAGATAGCAGCTAGAGGAAGGATACTAATCCTGATGTTCCATACTCGAGCAAGTATTATTCTAGGAGTCTTACTTATTCTTTAATTGTGTCTGTGATATTTTTGATACATAGAAGCTCTACGCTTTCATATGGTCTGGAAGATTTACCCATTGATATGTTTCCATTATTAGATAATTTAGACAAAGACAAGCATTCACTCATATCTTATTAGTGTGTATGTGGCTTGACTTTTAAAATGTAACTCTTTTCTCTGGTTTATTATGACATATGGAAATGGGTAAAGAGCTAATCAAAAATTTTTCCTTTAAAATAGCTGTCTAGTTGTCATGTTAGCATTACAAAAATATCTATTTAGGTCTCTGTATACACTGAGGTTTGTTTTCTGGGCTATTTTGCGTTGTTGACCATCTTCCGATTCCTTGTTCCAATATCATATCTATTGTGCACCTGATACGCTTTAGGTGCCATGTGAGGCACTAGGAAATAACATGATCAGCACAACAGATAATGCCACACTCAGGAGGTTATAGTGTAGGAGATACAACAGACATTCATAGAGTAATAGTTTAAATGTATCATTTAAGATTGTGATGTGAAAGGAACTGTAAGAACATAGTATTTGGACCTAATCTTTTGGGGAGGGGTGGGTAAGGGGAAGGATGATTCCTAAGAAAAGATTCATAAAGAAAGAAAATAAAATTTTTTTTTGCATGAGATGCTCATTAAAATAGCATCTCTAATAGAAAAAATTAGAATAGAATTACAATATCTAACTATAAATATTAAAATTATTAAAACCTAAATTATCAGTATGTTATAAAAGGCAAATGTTTAATGAAGTGGGAAATGTTGGAAACAGGGCAGCAGATGCAGTTTATAGTATAGATGAGGAACACACACCTACAGTTAGAAAAATCTGAATACAACATAGTAAAATAATAGAGTGGTTTTACTGGGGCAGGGAGACTTTGGGTGGCATTCCCCCTGCTTTGGTCAATTTACTAAATGCTCTTTACTGATTATTTCTTTTAAATAAGTATGTTCTTTTCCTCCTTCCTCCGTCTAGAACAGCTCATGAAAATAAAATATATATATATACTGCTATCATGGATTCGTTTCTTAAAGACAATTTGCAAACTAGGGGAGTTTTTAAAAAGCCTATCATTGTATATAAATATTAACAAATCTAGCCGGGCGCGGTGGCTCACGCCTGTAATCCCAGCACTTTGGGAGGCCGAGGAGGGCAGATCACAAGGTCAGGAGATCGAGACCATCCTGGCTAACACGGTGAAACCCCGTCTCTACTAAAAAAAAAAAATTAGCCGGGCGTGATGGCGGGGGCCTGTAGTCCCAGCTACTCGGGAGGCTGAGGCAGGAGAATGGCGTGAACCCTGGAGGCGGAGCTTGCAGTGAGCCAACATCGCGCCGCTGCACTCCAGCCTGGGAGACAAGAGTGAGACTCCATCTCAAAAAAAAAAAAAAAAAAAAAAAAATCTATAGACCTGAATGGAGCCTCAATAGTATACAACCCTAATAATTACCCAATTCAGGTATGAATTTACATTTCAAAAACCCCAAAATGCTGGCACAATTCAGATGGACAAAGATGCTTTGGAATATTTTCTAAGAAAGATTTAGTGATAAAAAAAAGAATATTCCAGGTTTTTTTTTTTTGTTGTTTTTCTCCTTTGAGACAGAGTCTCACTCTGTCACCCAAGCTGGAGTGCAGTGGCATGATCTTGGCTCATTGCAACTTCTGCTTCTCAGGTTCAAGTGATTCTTGTGCCTCTTCCTCCTGAGTAGCTGGGATTACAGATGTGCACCACCATGCCCACCTAACTTTTGAATTTTTAGTAGAGACAGGGTTTCACCATGTTGACCAAGCTGGTCTTGAACTCCTGACCTCGTTATCTGCTCATCTAAGCCTCCCAAAGTGCTGGGATTACAGGTGTGAGCCACCGCATCTGGTCAGAATATTCCAGAAATCTAATAATCCCAGTAGACTTATATCATAGTCCTTTATTATATTCACTGAGATCCCCCTGAGTTCAAGGACTTACAACCTCTTATTGTGTACTTGCTAGCTGAAAATTCTTCTAGGTTGAGGTGGCAGTTTTGTAGGCTGGTAACATGGCTGCTGAGCCCCTCTTCATGGGGGTGTCATGCATATTACCCTGAAAGAGGAGCCCACAGCACACATGAGAGGGAGCTACATTAACATGGCGAGGCCAGAACGTCAGGCAAGTGGCAACTGCAGAGACTAGAAGATGTACAAAAATTCAAGCCCTAACGCGTCAGTAAGTTTTAATAGTTAAAATCTGGCTGAGGCAGGAGAATCGCTTGAACCCGGGAGGCGGGGGTTGCAGTGATCCGAGATCTCGCCACTGCACTCCAGCCTGGGTGACAGAGAGAGACTCCATCTCAAAAAAAAGTGATCCATCATGCTCCTGTCTACTTTTCTCTGTATTTTTTTTTTTAACTTTCAAAATTTCATAAAAGCTTATGAAAGTTAGTTTTGGTCTGTGGGTCCCTTCTTAAAGGTGAAACATAACCTATCCCATCCATGAAAAAATAAATTCGTCAAAATGGAGAAGAAAGATAGCATCATTTGCCTGGACTCTTATGAGGACCAAAAAGCACCCAAAATAATTCCTAAAGAACCTTGACACTGTCATTGTAAACAAGACTGGGAGAAAGGGACCAGCCACAAATGTGAATGGTGATGTTCAAGGGCCATGTTTTGCATTCAGGCTAGATATACTGTCAGTCCTAGATTTGGTTGCTCTATCAGTTAACATCCCAGCTGGAAATAGCTGGCACATTCAGACTGGGTAATTGAAGGAAAGTTTTATAGGAGGGACAACAGAGTTGCGTGACGGGTCACTTTACCATCCCTAAGCCTGAAGGGAGGAGAGAAAGGAGCAGTTGCCAAAACTGAGAGATGAGAGAGAAAGAGAACTTGAGCTGTTCTCTGGAGAGATCAGTTTGACAGGAGCCAGGGTTGTGGGTGGAACAGGGAGGGAGCTGAGAGCCAGGGAACAGATACCTCCTCCCTTCTCTCCTCCCTCTCTCTGATTTCTGGGCACTACTTCCCATGGTCTGAAGCCAACTGCAAAGCCAGAAAGCAAGAGGGCCTGTGGATGGAGCTGACCTCTTGGGTCACACAGAAGGGTGGAACAGGGTGGAGAGTGGGTTTGGTGAACAACCAGATCAACAGGTCAACTGCTTTTCAGAACAAAGAACAGAAATAATGTGGGCTCTGTCTTCTGGGAAGTAATGGCTCCTGAAGCAGGACTTTAAAAAACTGGAAACAGAGGAAAAGATTCTTCTTAAATGTGAAAATTAAAATGAAAAGTGTGTGTTTGTCTATAAAGTCTCTATTTTTCTGCAGACACACCCATACAAACCCAGACACACATATCACACACAAATGGCTAGTCCATATAAATTCCCCTACCTATAGAATTAATGGGACAGTGATTAATACACTCAGGAAACTCACTATCAGACAATAGGTGGCTATGTCTAGGCCCAGTTCCTGCCCCTAAATCATTTTCATGATAACACAAGAACTTTTGGAAAACAAAAGGACAATTTTTGCATTAACAATTTATCATCAACTGTCTTGGAAAATATGTCCAACACAGTTATAATACAAACTACCTCTGAACCTATTCTCTAATCCAGTGTCATCCAGGTGATCTGGGGATTTGTGTAAAATCATTCAGCCCAGGCACCTTAAGATGCTAATAGTACCTTATTAGGCAGCTGCAATATCAGCCAGATAAAATCCATAAGGCCACCTTGCTTTTATTTAGCACCTTACAATTTCCAAAAGAATTTAACAGGGCACAGGTACAAATTGTATTCCCTTGCCATTTTAGGAGATAGAGATAAGATGGCCTAATTTGTTTATCTAACCCATTGCTTAACATAAGTGTTCAGCTTATAGTTGAATAAATAATTGTTAAGTTGAATTGACCTAAAAAGTCCCTGAAGAAAGAGGAAAACTGGAAAGTTGAGCATGTGAGGCTTTGGTTTCTTCTCTCTGGTGAAATATTTATTAAAAAAACAAGTGGGAATTAGTTTTCATGAGCTAGATCCATACATGAAAAGTCAGCAAGAATCGGCCTCTGATTCTGTGGCATACAGAATATTGGGCTCTGGGATAATGATGACCCTTGCGGTGTGAATAAGGACTGAAGGGATGTGACTGGGGGACTTCTGGGATTCTGCTCATATTCTTTCTTGTTTCCAGTGCTGATTATACGAGTACATTCAGTTTTTGAAAATTTAGGGAGCTGTAAACTCACGTGCACTTTTCTGTGTGTGTACTAGACATTAAAAATGTTTATACACTAGCAACCTTCTATAGTAATCCAGCTTCGAATTATAGCACCTCTGGAGCAAATAACCTCAAGTTGTGTTTAATCTTGAAAATTAATTAATTTACAAAGAGGGAGGGCTTTGGAGTGAATGGTTTGGGTTGGAATCCTGGCCCTGCTACTTGCTAACTGGGAGATCACAGCTGTGTTACTTAACATCTCTAAGGTTTTGTTTTCTCATCCATAAAATGGGCAAATAATAATAGCTACAGAATTGAGGTGTTGAGAGGACCAAGCAAGGTAGCCCACGTGAGGTGCTTAGCACACGGTCTTGCACATGGCCAGCTCTCAATAAATGATGCCTAGGTCTCTTATAATTATTGGTGGATACAAATCTCAGTTGTCAAATTCTGGTGTGCAAGAAATTCAACTTTCTTAATGTTTCTATACCTGATCTTAGTTTTTTTTAAGTCCTTATTTTTAGGGGTAGCAGAAACTTAATTTCTGTCATTTCAGATTTCCTATTCTGAGATTAATTCTAACTTTCAAGAGGCTCCTCATGTTTCACGCTGTATCTGCCGAACTGTATTATTCCTGTCTGATCTTGGGTGGCCACCCACACCAATTCCAACAGCCAGGCTCCTTCCTGTTCTCCAGGCTACTCCCATGACTCCATGGGAGACATGGAATGGTTATAATGCTCCTGCTCGTTACCCAGGTGAGGGTGCTGTATGGGGCTGTTTCAGGCTGGCTGTCTAGATGTGTGCACACTTTCCACTCTGGGATCTTAAAGTCCACCAACACTTCATCTGAAAAAATGGTTTGTCTTCCCCCTGTCCCATCCCCTAGCCCATCTTCCCTCAACCAATGAGGAGAGCAAGATAGGGGATCCCTGTATTACTTAGCAGAATGACTAAGCTGGTATAACAAAGAGACTCCCAACCAGAGAGAAGTTGAGATATCTTCGGTGTTATCACCTGCTCTGCCTGGACTGAAGGGCAAACTGCTTCATGAATTCGTTCAGGGAACCAGGTGCCTTTTATCTTATTACTCCATCATCCTTTAAAATGTTTCTTCTTCTCCATGGTCAAAGTTAAGCTGAGGCATATTCGTGCTCCAGGTCACAGGTAGGAGAAAAGGGAATAAGTCCAGGCAAGTCCTTTCCTTTAAACAGGTGAGACAGAAGTTGCACAAAACATTTCCACTCACAGTCTTTTGATGGGGACTTATCACATGACCTTACCTCTACTGACTTAACCAAGCATTCCTTCCAACTATGTTCATACTCTGCTTCTGGTAAATACCTGCTCCTCCATTGTGCTAGTGTTCCTGGTGCTGTTTACTTTCCATTTCAGCTGGTGTCCCAGGGCCACTTTCTCCTGGCCTATCCCTTAATTGGCTTTGAGGGTGGAAGGATAACAGAAACTATGGAGGTAGAATCAATGGAGCTTGACAATTTATTATAAATACTTGGTGAAATAGAAGGAAGAGTGGACAAATTTTTTGTTGTTGTTGTTTTAATTTTGAGCTTGAGGGTGATTTAGGATTTTCACGACATAAACCAACAATATGGGAAATCCTGAGAGAGGAGCAGATTTAATGAGAATAAAAATGATAATAGTGAAAATAATACCAATACTGAGCATAAATTATGTACTGAGAACTTTGAATGCATTACTCCATTCAGTCTTCGAAACAACACCTACTCACTTTTGTTTTCATAACTAAAGGATGAAGAACCTGGGGTTTAGAGAAGTAAAGCAAATTGCCCAAGGCCATGTTGCTTGAAGCAGCAGAAGAGAGAGTTGACACTGACCGGGAAATCCAGAGCTTCTGCACATAATCACTGTGCTATGCTGTGTCCCCTCTGAAGCTATGTTAAGAAGAGGAATCTGATCCTAGAATTAGTCATGACTAGTATCTGGAAAGCTGAGAAGATTCAAAGGCTCGGTGAGAGGATGGCTGAAGGTTTCTCAACAGCCGGGGCTAGAATCATCTGGAGGCATCTTGGCCCAATGTCTTAGTCCTTTGGGGAATTTATAACAGAACACCATAAATGGGATGGCTTATAAACAACAGAAACTTATTTTTTCACAGCTCTGGAAGCTGAGAAGTCCAAGACCAAGGCGTTGGTAGGTTCAGTGTTTGGTGATTCCCACTTCCTCATAGATAGCCACCTTTTTGTTGTAACCTCATATGGCAGAAGGGGTGAAGGATCTCTCTGTGGCCTCTTCTTATAAAGACACTAATCCAGTTCATCAGGGCTCTGCTATCATGACCTACTTGGCTTGCAAAAGCCCCTCCTCCAAATACTTCCACATTGAAGATCAATTACCTTTCAACATACGAATTTGGGAGGAATATATTCAGTTGATAGTACTCCCATTTCTTGTGGTTGATGTTGACTACTGGCTGGGACCTCAGCGGGGCTGTCAACTGGTGTTCCCACATGTGGTCTCTCCATGTGGGCTGGGTTTCCTCACAGCATGGCAGCCTTAGAAGTTTTGGACATTTTACATGGCAATTTAGGGAAAAGGTGTTTTATACAACATCTGCCTAACCAGTAAGACTAGGTTGCTACATCTTCCTAACCAGGAAGCTGCATCACTTTTTATGATTAGTATGGTGGTATTAAAATAGATCCATAAATGCCTTGATACTCTTCCTTCAAAAGGTGTACCCTAATTCTCCTTTCTCAGATGTGAACTGTACTTAGTGACTCATTTCTAACAAGTAGAATAATGCAGAAGTGATGATATTTGATTTCCAAGATTAGGGTATAAAGGCATTATGGTTTCCTTCTTGCTCTGTCTTAAGTCACTTGCTCTGGGAAAAGCCAACTCCTGGGATATTCAAGCAACCCTATGAAGAGGACCCCAGGGCAAGGAACTGAGCCCCCTGTCATTAGCCAGCAACGCACTGAAGACTTCTGCCAGAATCCATGTGAGCAAGCCATCTTGGAAGCCCATCTTCCCGCCTCAGTCAAGTCTTCAGATGACTGCAGCCCAGGCTTATATCTTGACTGACACCTTGTTAAGAGGCTCTGAGACAATTGCCAGCTAAGCCATCCCCCAAATCTTGACCCATAGAGACTGTGAGTAATAAACATTGATCACTTGAAGCCAGGTAAGTTTTGGGGTAATTTATTGTGAAACAAGACATAACTGATACACCTAGACTCAAGAAGTCATACAGCATCATTGGCTGCATTCTATTGGCTAAGCGTGAGTTTCTAAGGCCTGCCCAGATTCAAGAGAAGGAGACACTAATGTAACTACTCAATAGAATGAGTGTCAAAAAAACGTGCAGACATGGTTTGAATTACCACAAAATGTTAAGGTTAGTGTACCTTTAATATAACTGGGGAGATAGCTCCAAATATATAGAAATGCAAGATTTTTGCCACTCATGAAACATAATTAAATAATTGTTCATGTAATTTCTTGCTGAATTTCTATTATTCCACTAGGTTGTGATGTGCGGAGGATAGCAGGATTTGCAGATCTGCTTTGTTCATCTTTGTGTTTCAAGAGCCATGTAGTGTTTAACAGATACTATGTGCTCATGAGGTATCTGTTTAACAAATACATGTACAAACCTTAGTTGATCAGGAAACTATGAACATATATATCTGGCCCTGGAAGTTTCTGTTTTGTTTTGTTTTTAAATTGTTATCCCCAAATGAACTTCCTGAATAATGCTTGAAAATATATACCTCAACATTTTCATTTGTATAAGATTGTCTATTGTTTACTGCATTATGATAGTCTTAGTTTATGGTTTCTCAAAGAATAGTATGGGAAATGATTTTAGGAATTGCACAGATGAAGATTTTACATTTTAATGGCTATGTGATTATTTTATTGTGCATTAAAAAGCACAAAGAGGCCAGGTGCAGTGTCTCATGCCTGTAATCCCTGCACTTTGGGAGGGTGAGGTGGGTGAATCTCTTGAGGCCAGGAATTCAAGACCAGCCTGGCCAACATGGTGAAACCCCTGTCTCTACTAAAAATACAAAAATTAACTGGGCATCTTGGTGCATGCCTGTAATCCAGCTACTCAGGAGGCCGAGGCACCAAAGTCGCTTGAACCCAGGAGGCAGAGGTCTCAGTAAACCAATATCACACCACTACACTTCAGCTGGGGTGATGGAGTGATACTCTGTCTCAAAAGAAAAAAAAAAAACGTACAAAGAATACAAATTGTGTTAAATATTAGGTAAATACAATAGGTAGCATGAAGATATGGTAAGAATTACAAAAGTGATAATTGGATGACTCGAGTTGGAGTTGGATAAATATGGTTAGGTTCACCTTACAGAGCAAGACATATAATCTGTGGTGGAGATACTTCTATCTCTGGTAAAAGGAAAGGAAAAAATGAAGCTTAGAGATATTTACATGGTGCTTTTTCCACCATGGTGGGTTTCATGTAATTCAAGCAATCTGTTTCAAATTCTGCTCTTTAGTTCCTCATAAACATATAGATCTGACAGTTGTACACAATCTCATCTGCCAACATATTTTACCTTTATGTCATCTCCCCAAATTTAAAGACTTCACAATTCTCATACATTAATAACAATAGCAAAAGGCTTTATTTTAGTTTTAGTGGCTAAGACCAGAATTGTGACTTATTCAGTGTTTCTTGGATCTCTCTTACACCATTTAGCGATAGGGTTGTAAACCCATCTTTCTTAATCTAAATTTGCAGTTCTGTTGAGTTTTAAGTGAACCCACTAGACCTAAAGCCTCTTTCTTGAAGTTCATTTATGGGAGAGTGAGTGTATTAGTTTTCTATTGCTGCCATAACAAATAATCATGAATTTAGTTACTTAAAATAATACCAATTTCTTACCTTGCAGTTCTTTATGTTAGAAGTCCAGGTACAGCATGGCTCAGGTGGGCCATCTGTTTAGAGTCTCATAAGGCTGAAATCAATGTGTTGGCAGGGATGCAGTCCTTTCTGGAGGCCCAATCCACTTCCAAGCTCATTCGGTTGTTGGCAGCATTCAGTTCTATGCAGTTATAGAACTGAGCTCCCTAGGTTTTCTTGTTTGTTTCTTTGTTTGTTTGTTTTACTAAAATAGAGACAGGATCTCACTAGGTTTCCCAGGCTGGATTCAGACTCCTGGGCTCAAGTGATCCTCCCATCTCAGCCTCATGAGTAGCTGGGATTAAACTGTATGCCAACACACCTGGCTCAAGAGCTCCCTGTTCTTAGTTTGTAAAAGCTGCCTGCATTCCTTGGCCCTCTTCATCTTCATAGTCAGCATCTCGTGTTTTAAGCTTCTCTCAACTCCCCTTCTGCCTCATTTCTGCTTTCAAGTAGAGAAAATTCTCTGTTTTAAAGGGTTCATACGATTAGACTTGGTGAACCCCATATAATGCAAGATAATCTCCCTGTGTTAAGGTGAGCTGTACTCTTTATTACAGCTGTAAAGTCACTTGATGGCAGTAATTTGATTAGCATTTGATTGAATAACCAGGGGACAGGAAGTTTGGGAGGACATCTTTAAAATTCTGCTAACCACAGGGAATATCTCAAATAGTAGGATAAAAAGTGGCCAGGCACAGTGGCTCATGCCTATAATCCCAGCACTTTGGGAGGCTGAGGTGGGTGGATCACGAGGTCAGGAGATCGAGACTATCCTGGCTAACACGGTGAAACCCCATCTCTACTAAAAATACAAAAAATTAGCCAGGCATGGTGGTGGGCACCTGTAGTCCCAGCTACTTGGGAGGCTGAGGCAGGAGAATGGCGTGAACCCAAAACCCAGGAGGCGGAGCTTGTGGTGAGCCAAGATCGTGCCACTGCACTCCAGTCTGAGCAACAGAGCAAGACTGTCTCAAAAAAAAAAAATTCTATGAACTAAAAAGGTTAATTAATTGCCCCACACACACCAAAAATTCAAGGTAAACCAAAGACAGGATAAATACTTCCCTTCAATAGGGGAAAGGTGTCAGATGAAAAGCATTTACTGGTCCATAGCAATTCTGAAACATCCTAGGCCAATGTTACCAAGTTTCCTTGTTCTGGAAATAGGTAACGTTTCTTGACTCAGCCCCAGTTCTGCTCCCTGGGAATAGTTCTCTAATCTGTTTTTCCCCATGGCTATTGGTTCTGCTTTTTGGGAGATCCTTTTGTTCTCATCATCTCCCTTGCTCATTTCTACAGGGTTATTATAAAACAGGTCATTTTTGGTGGCTGAGCTGCATTCACTGCCTGTTTCCTACTTGGAGTTCCAAGAGTGGTTTTACATTTCAAATAATCCTCGTCTCTTTTGGTCCAGGCTCTAAGAGCTTTTGTCAATAAGCTGGAAACCTTTGTGGGTTTTGAAATACCCAAAGATTTTTAGATTTGACTCCAAAATTGTCTGGGTGTGGTAGTTCATGCCTGCAATCCCAGTACTTTGTGAGGATGAGGCGGTAAGATTGTTTGATGCCAGCAGTTCAAGACCAGCCTGGAGAACACAGCAAGACCCTGTCTCGAAAGAAAGAAAAAAGAAAGAAAGAAAGAAAGAAAGAAAGAAAGAAAGGAAGGAAGAAAGGAAGGAAGGAAGGAAGGAAGGAAGGAAGGAAGGAAGGAAGGAAGGAAGGAAGGAGAGAAAGAGAGAAAGAAAGGGAGAAAGAAAGGGAGAAAGAGAAAAGAGATTTGATTCCATTCCATTCCATTCCATGTGCCAAAAGTCATACCCATAATTCTTTTAAACTATGCTTCTCTCTTTAGACATAATTACTGCTAATTTAGGCATACCAGGCTGCTGTGGAAACATGCCCTTAAGCTTCCTAAGACTCGCTTTGTCTAGCAGCATGAACTGTTTACATGGGCAACCTGTCTGAAGACAAAGTATTAATATGACATTTTTTACCTCTCGAGTTCTCTATTAAAGGTAAAGCCCTTATGAAGGAAATTTTCTGGAGCCTGTCAAGGAGCTGCTTTCTGTCATGCTGTCCCACTCTCTTCCCTAGGTATAGACACATAATCAACAATGATCATTTAGACAGAGCAGCTTGGGAGCCAGGCAGGGTCGTGGTGTTTGCCAGACCTCAGCACCATTAACTGTAATCCTTTGTCATAGGACACAGCCACCTGGCCAGCTCTGCCTTTTCCTTCACCCCTCTTACAAGCTGTCACTTGCTTTCAGAAACCTTGCCAGTTGGCCTGGGAATTAAACCCTGTGGGGTGACCCCTGCAAGAAGATGCCTATCACCAAGTACATGCCTTAATTACTGCTGTCACCTGAAAACAGCCATAGGAACCAAAGTAAGTGCGTGAATCCGAGATGGCATGAAAATCTGTATCAGACCTTTTGTGCCAGAAGGTCCCGAGTTCTGTGGGTCAGGGTTTTTTAACAGAATAGAAAGGAGCCCCGGCAATCATCTCTCATCCTGTAAATCTGCCCAGTGTCTGTCACATAGTTGGCAAAGACACTGATTTTTCAGAGGCAGTCAATGCTGGCAGACAATCAGGATATCTGAAAGCCCTTTTCTTTCGGGAATAGCAAAACTTCCACAGCTCACTTCATGCTGATCTTCTCTGAACTCAGTCTTTTTTGTGACATTTCTATTAAAAAGAGCAGCTAAAAAGTATGAGGTTAATTCTTGAGCTATAGATGAATTTCTTCTAAGTACCACAACTATGCTTTGGGTAGTTGCTACTTGGTGACTGTTAATAAGTATACGCTCAGGGCAATTTAGACTGTGGTTTCCAAAGCAGGAAGAATAGCATTTTAAAATGATAGATTACCAGACAGTGCTGGAAGATTCTGGTTTTGGATGGAGTCTAGAAACATGTTTTAAAATGTTCTTCAAGCAGTTAGGTGCAGTTCATTGTTGTAAAAAGTAAGATCCATATTTTGGCGACTTTACACAATTAAAATGTCTTTCATCCTCATATAACAGTTTGGTAAATGTGTCCTGGGTTGGTGGGTAGCTTTCCTCTATATCATGATTCAGAGACCCAGGATTCTTTCATTTTGTACCCCAAAGAGAACACCAAGTAATCGCAGCAATGCCACAGCCAGAAGAACCTGTCTTTCCTGGGACTGGGGAAGCAAAGAGAAGAGGTTGACATTATTAAAAAATGAAGGCTCCCATGGAGCAGAGATGCAGACATCTGAGGAGGCTGCCATTCAGCTGCTGCTGCTGTCCTCAAGTTTGGAGGGCGGATCCCACGGGGCTGCGACTCGATGAGGAGTGGGTGTTGGTTGGCTGCTGGCGGTGTCTCCAAGAAGGCACAGTGAAGCCAGTTCTGGGCATGTCGGGAAAACTGCACACTGGATTCAACTGCTGCTACTGGAATGAATGTCTCTGGAATGTCTCTGCTAGGGAAAGAAGAAGGGCTAAGGTGAGGCTTGTGGGACCTGGAGGCAAACAGGAAACCCACAAAAAGCAGGTGGGAAGCAGCAAATCTCTCCTTCCTTCCCAAGCTTCCAGTTTTCTTCTAGAATCCCTGTTGGCAGAAGCCAAGAGGAAGCCAGCTGGCAAAGCAGAAGCCCAGCCCCAGCATTATACAGCAGAGAACAGTTGAGTGGGTGTGAAGGTAAGAAGCAGTAACTCAGTCACTGGCACCATGACGTGTCCTTGGGTTAGGGGCAGTGGGTAGCCCTAATCACGCATGCTGGATTCCTTCTGTTTGTCTCTTTGGATCTATCTCCACCCTTTCCACCTTTGCGGTGTCCCCAGCTGTTGTCTATGTGATGCACAACAGGCTGCCTGGCAGTCTAGCTCCTGGCTGTGAGCACGGCTAAGAGATAGAGCGAAGGAGGGGAGTGAGGATGGGACACACACTCACCTAATTCCCAGCTATGAGTCTGCTGTGTTTTTCCTCAGAGTTCCTCCTCTCTGCCTCTTAAGACCATGGGGTGGCAACACAGCTTTTCTGCTTTTAGCCCCAGCACATGGCACCATTTTTTGTGGGTTCCCAACAGCCAGTTCCCATCTCTGTAATTTGTTTCTTTATTAGACTCTCCTCACATCCTCCTAATTTCAGAGTGCCACTGTTTCTCTGGGACCCTGACTGACAGACAGTCTAAGCTTGAGATGAAAAGAAGTGGACACAATTACAGGGAACCAGAGAGGAGACAGTTAAAGGGGAGAAAGCCGCCTAATGAGCAACAGCCATCTGTAGAGGGACTGTCAACTGGGTGACTCAGTGGGGAGGCAGATGGTGCATTCTGATGGTGGAAATAATTAACCCAACATCTTTTTCTCCTCTTCCGATTCCTGACTTCCACTGACAGCTCCTCACTGGCCAAACCCAATGAGAAGACAGAATCGAGGCTGCTGGTAGCGTGTCCTCAGAGACCACCACCTTGGTCAGACAGGAGGTTGAAGAAGGCTGGAAAGCAAAACTGGAGGGTGAACAGAAAAGTTCCAGCAATCGGGACACCAGGGGCGTTTGACACACAGATAATATACAACCATCCTACTCTATGCAAAAAATTTATTTTCAATAATTTTCAGAAATAATTATTTTGATCTTGACTTAATCCGTAGCTTTAAACCAATTCACAATTTAGAAAGAATGAATTGGCTGGGCACGGTGGCTCACGCATGCAATCCCAGCACTTTGGGAGGCCAAGGCAGGCGGATCACCGGAGGTCAGGAGTTGGAGACCAGCCTGACCAACATGAAGAAACCATGTCTCTACTAAAAATACAAAATTCGCCGGGTGTGGTGGCGCATGCCCGTAATCCCAGCTACTCAGGAGGCTGAGGCAGGAGAATCGCTTGAACCCAGGAGGCGGAGGTTGCAGTGAGCCGAGATTGTGAGATTGTGTCTTTGCACTCCAGCCTGGGCAGTAAGAGCAAAACTCTGTCTCAAAAAAAAAAAAAAAAAAAAAAAAAGAAAAGAAAAAAAAGAAAGAATGCATTTCAGTGCACAGGCATTATTCAAATTTAGTAAAACATAACATGAATGAATTTAATTTTGCACTTATTAAAGAAAAATATTACACATCACAGCTCTAGACTTAAGTTAAAAACTCCACTGGGCATGTGCAATGACAGAATTGAAATAACTCAAGCTATGTTTCTTCCTCTTTACAAACTTTGCACTGTCATAGTCTATTTTGAGTTTATTGTTTAAATGTACACATGTGCCATACTACAGGGTTTTGGAGAAATGAGCTATATCCCAAGAGAGCTTCAACAGTTTGAAGCTGTTGAAGACTTACACTTGAAACAAATATGTGTAGCTGAGTCTGTGTATAGCTGTGTTTGGACTAAATGCTAACTGGATGTTCTCTGAATTAACTCCCATGTGGCATACAGTGTTTCTTAAAATATAAGATACAAAGAGCAGGCTATTTAAAGCTTGCATACATATTATTAAAATTCAACATTAACTGCCACAATAGTTTGAAACTTAGATCAACAAAGGTTGTTTTACTGACATCGTTTAGATTTGCCAGTGCATGATGCTGATAAAGGCAGATCAATGTAGTGTGGGTTTCATTATTGCTTTTAAAGTCTCCCTGGGTCATGCCTGCACTGGGGTGGACTGCTCCACTGCCCGCCCGTGGCCCACTGCTTCATCTAGCCCATCTTTCGGGTGTTTTCTTTTTTTTTTTTTTTTTTTTTTTTTTTTTTTTTTTTTTTTTTTTTTTTTTTTTTTTTTTTTTTTT